>NC_056744.1:879895917-879929839 GCF_019279795.1 Protopterus annectens | reverse complement strand
TTTTTTACCAACAAGGACAATGACAGTCATATTTGTACTTGTTGTGGCGTGACCTGAGTGCGTGGGTTATGCGGTGGGTTATGCGGCGGATCCTGGCACCAGACAGGCAGTTGACAGTAACTTTCGCCTAGTTTAGCCTGGTGAGTGGGACATCAGTGTGCCTGACTATAGAGTCACCTGTGACTAGTGTGTTGGATACGTTGTTTTGCCTTATGGGCTGTGGTTTATTGGCACATTGAGTCTGTGGGCTGTGTCATTTGGGTTGTGTTGGGGGGGGTGGAGGTTTCTTGCGTTTCTGCTTTGGAGGTCTCTGTTGCTTGAGCAGATTATTATTGAGATCCTCCACAAATGTTTTTGTGTTTCTATGTGTGGATTTTGGTGGTGTAGGTTTAGTGGGACTATGTGTTGAGTGTGGTGTGGTGCAAGTGTTTACCTTCTACTTTTGATTGTCAAGTTCAGTCTTGGTTGGAGAAAGCTTTACCTCCAGTTGGCTAGATATGTGCATCTCTCACAGATTGTGGTGTTGAGTGGTAGGAGAAGAGGTTTGTCTGTGTACATGAGGCAATTGCGACATTGCCCCAAGATGCCCAGACAGGAGAGAACACTGGGAGCTGACCCTTGGACATGCCTGAATAAAAAAACTACTTTCCTATAGACAAGTGAGGAAAGTGAGTATAAGAGCTGTTTTTTCTTTAAGCAAGTGAGGAAATTAAGTACAAAAACTGTTTCCTCTAATTAAAGAGGAAGGCTGAGTACTGTAGTAATTTGTAGCTTAATTAGTGCTAACAACAAGTTCTGAACAAGTGCTGAGCATGAATAAGCAAATTCAAGTGCTAAAACTAAGAATCTGTACCTGGATCTTATGGTAGACAATCTACCTAGTGCTTACCACTCCCACTGATGAGCAAGAATGCTTCCCTCCAACACAGAAAAGCTTGGAGGGCTCAGAAGCTTACAAACAGTCCTGGATATAGCAAATCTTTATCTGGACTAGACTAGTTACAGGAAAGGTGGGAAACAAGCCCAAATACAGGCTTTTAAACCAGAAAGTTGAAAGAGATGGAAAAACTGCCCAAACTGCCTAACTACAATTTCTGGGCTAGAAACCACTCTTGTGGTAGATAGGCTACCTAGTGCTTACCACTCCCACTGATAAGGTAGAAGGCTTCCCTCCAACATAGAAAGGCTTTGGGAGCTCAGAAGCTTACAAACAGTCCTAGATTCAGCAAATCTGTATCTGGACTAGACTAGTCACAGCAAAGGCAGGAAACAAGCTTCGAAATTTTTTTTAATTTTTTTATTTTTGTAAAGTGGAAAGCGAGAAAGGAGAAACAGAAGATGATTCAAAATTAAGGACCTAAGTGGTTTGCCCTTCACAAATGTTCTCTATTAGGTAGAATGAGCTAGTGGCACTAGACTGGAATAGAGCTGAACAAATGAGACTGGTAGGAGTGCCTGAAGTCAAAATATGATCTCACTGTACTCGGTTGAGTGAGCGAATGAGACAGACCCAGGAGGAGTATTCAAACACAAATTTACAGGAGGAGCAGGCAGTTCCAAAGCCACCAAGATTAATACCAGAACAAGAACACGGAGGACGGATGGGAAACTAACTGCAGAGACAGAGGGAGACCGCAGTATTCTATGAAACAATTAAATAGAAAAATAAATAACTAAAGAGAGAGACGGACCACAATATTCAATGAAACCATTTAATAGACAGAAAAATAAAATGCAGTATAATCTTTAACACTGCAAGTTTGTACTTAATTCAGCTAGTAATGCAGTTGATTGTAGTTATGTAGCAGAAGCCAAACAACTCAGATATTGATATTATTGGCATGTGATCTGAAATAGTTATTTATGTATCACTTTTAATAAAATGCACATGTTCCTGTAAAATATGACTTCTGTACAGCCTAGCCCAGTTGTTGTACCTTGAGCTCCAACTTCCATACCAAATAGCTTCATAATTTTCTTCAAAAATGCAAACTCTTGTGTTACATTTTCCTTTCCAACCGCTCCCCCCAAATACATTCCTATTACTGCAAATCAAATTCTAGTCCCTGGCAATAAGTAATACCCCTGCTGAAAGCTGAGTATTTCTCCCAGCACTTTCTTATGCTCTACTGTAGCAGTTTTAGGTGGAATATAAATACATGTTATTGCAATCCTCCTTACCTGCCAATAGTCCCATACTATACAAATCCACCACTATTACTTTTTTTCCTCTTCTAATCACTATTGGAGCCACTCAACAATTAATATTAGTATGCCCCTTTCCCTTTGTCCAAGATATTCCATTCAACTGCCATCCTGAAATCCTTTCTTTATCAAATTTACATGCTCAGTTCTTTGCAAATATGTCTCCTGTACCGTAGCTATTTTCACCAGGCATTTCTTAATGTAATTCACATGTCTTTCTCTTGTATTTATCTGTGAAAACATTCACATCCAAAGATATGGAAAGTGCTGCCATTATGACAAGAAGTTATTCCCACCTGCTGTGTATAACAGCTTTTTTAAATGTCTGGTTTTAGTTTTTGTGTCACAAGCATACACTGATGGCAGGTTGAGCTTTCATACAATTATTTCTTGCCATGTCCAATTGAACCTGTGTCGCATCTTACAAGACTTGATTTAATGAAAACCCCCATAACCTGCTAACTTAATGCAAACACACAAACAAACATCTTCAAACAATTAAGTTTAACCCTCCTAATAGGAACGGTCTCAGACAGCTACACTCACAGGCTTTAAGTAACCTAGAATGAATGTTATCCTTGCCAAGGCACACGGTACAGCCTGTGCTTCTACTTAACACTAAGTGCTATTGATTTTGTCTTATCTTTATTCTTCTCTCAGATGTAGAAAACAACTTGAATGCTTTCAGAAAACATCTTTTAGCCACTGAAAGAAGAAAGTTTTCTGTTTTCATTGCCCATATCGGCTTGTCTCCATAGAAGCATGCGAACCAGATACACAAATACCTTCAGCTGCAACTTTCTCATGTTGCACTGTCAACATTTTCCAAGGAAAACTTGTATTTACTTTCAATGTTCTTCTTATTTGCTGCCAATTAAAACTTAAGTCAAGCCAAAGACCTTAATCCAGTTCTGCCTCAAGCAACAGTAAGAAAAAGTTTATCAATTTTACTTGTATGCTCTTTTGTGCAGGCTTTTCTCTTTTTACATTGCAGTGCCTATATTTCTTAAAGCCGAATGAAAAAAGGGAAAAAGGCAGCTGTTTATTTTAGTATCCCTATTACACACAGATAATTGAAAAAGCTGAACTACTTAACATGCAGCATGTTTGATAAAGTACAGTTGAGTAGAAAAAAATAATTTACAGTTTTCTTTCCTCCTCCTTTTCCTCTCATTAACGTTCTTCCAAACATTAATGACATGAAGTACAGCATATGCTTTGGAGTCCCCTACAAGTTTAACAAAGTCAAATACATCCAATTTGTTATCTTGTTCCGTCACACTTCACAAAATACAACACAGCAGTGCTGTCTGTAATCACTTTTAATGATTCAGAGGCCAAAAGACAACTGAGAGAGCTGAAAGTATTTATTACAGCCAACATCTCTTATGTTTGTGGTTTAGTCTATCCTTTTTGTTTCAAAGACCACACATACATACGCCCATAGACAATGCACCCCAAGCAAAGTATGAGGTGTCAACAAGTTACAGACTGTGCTAGAGTTAAAAGGAAAATGGGAGACCAGAATTCAAATAAAACTAGTTTCTCCACTAAACCAGTTCCTGCTTCACAAATTCCAATACAGGAATCTGGAAATGTCAGGGGGTTAAAGAGACAATACAGACACTTCAGGTACCATTGACTCTTGTGTGGAGTCTGCCCAAAAAATCATATATGCTATAAATCCTAGTATCTCAACAATCTCAAGAAAACAACTTTTCCTGTAAAGAAAAAAGGTCTTTGAACCGAGTCATCTAGGAATGACCCCAGGAAAATAATCCTGTCAGAAGGTGTCCAAAAAGACACTTGGATATTCTCTTCAAAACCCAATCAGCGTAAGAAATCTGTCATCCAGTTAAGTACTTCCGGACACTAAGAATACTCTGTAAAGACAAGCAAGTTGTCTAAGGAAAAATGGTAATATTTTACAGTTTACGTTATGCTGTAACTAGAGCTAGACACTATGTGATTACCCTCTAAGCACTGAATAAACCAAAGTGTAATGTAGAGAACTGAAATTGTAACCCAGTCACAGAAAGCAACATTTGACATATGAGGATATAGCAATGCACTAAGCAGCTTAAAAATCTACAATTAAGAAACAAAGAGGAAAATCAGAGGTAACAGATCATGAAGGAATAACATTTTGAACTTTGGGATGTTTAAAAATTTGTTTAAAGAAGTAAGATCTAAGACTCATCTCTAAGAGGATTTCTTGGGTACCAGAAGCATTCTTGAATAAAAACCCTTTCCCTATTAGTGACACAGAGGGCAGGCTGCATTCACCCTAATTCAAAAGTCAGCAGATACTGCATGACAAGAGACAAAAAAGATTTATCTGGTGGATTAGGAGGAATCCCATGAAAAGGTGGGAGGGATTTCTACTATAAGCATAAATCCATAAATACATATGCGTACATACATACATACACACATGTACGACTGTCGCAACCCATTTGAGATTATCTGTTGCCAAAGACAGAAACTGAAAACTAGATTTTGGGGAAGATTTAAAAGGCCTGAAAAGGAGGAAAGGGGGAGTGCTCTATAGATAGTCTATTCAGACTTGCTGGACTATCCTTGCTTCTGGGGGGTTCATCCTTTAGTTTTGGAAACCCCCTATCATTGTTTGAATGCCTGCTTCCTGAAAGCTTGCTGGATGTGCTTAATTTTGTTTTTTATAAAAGGGTGTAGAGAGAGGGTTAAAATCTTTAACAACCATGGAGAAGGAAGACTGAAAAATCTGAGTAATCCCCTGAATTAGTCCCCCCCCCAATCACATTTTTTTTCAGGGCCTCAGCAGCAAATGGTCCAAAAACATCTCTATCTAAAGATCATCCCAGATTTTCAACTTTAACATAGTCGAGTAGTTTTGTATTTATAACAAAGCACACACAATCTTAACAGTTCCAGTATTAGCTTTTCTGGAAGAGGCACCAGCTGCATTATAAGAACACTACAGTGTGTGATTAATAATCTAAGACACAGAAGCAATCAGATTTTTCATAGATTTTTCCTCAGAAGAGGGAAAACTAACTATAATGTTCCTCATTCTCAAATGATGCAAGCATAAACAAACATTTTTAGAGTTTGTGAATCCCAAACTCGAGTAACAGTGACACTCATTCCCCAAATTTATCAATGGTCTTCTCATCTTTCTTTCTATTTTTTTAACACCTTTATACATTTGTCACTTAACAATGTATGCACATACACACACATTAATAGGAAAACAATATTAACACCTTTTTCCATTTACATACATTATGAATTTCCTTTCTTTTAACTGTATTTCAGTCCAACTACTCAATTTTTGCCTTCCCTAAAACCTCCCTCCTCATGAACATTTTTCTGCATGTACTGTTCCCATAATTTCCATTTATTTCTATGTAATTTGATCCTTCCTTTCAAAGGTATAGCCAGATATACTCTGTACTCTATAGAATACACTTTTTCTTTGCATCACTCAAATATTGCAATTTATTCAGGCTATATTATGTCTACAATTGGCTAAAGTAATCTAAAAAGCAATCTCTAATAGTTTTATAAGAGACCAATGAAAGCAACATGCATATTTATTAACTGCTAGAGGGCAACATTTTTAAAGATATATCCATTTTTGTAAATGTCAGTTGGGTTGGAGGCAGCAAAAAGACCGAGTACAAAATGGAATTTTCTGGCGACATCTCCAATTCCCTTTTCAAAAGATCCTTGTCCATTTCCTTCATCACTTTTTACAATATCCAACACTTGAAATACATTTGGCTTAGATCTTCATTTCCATTTTCTAACAGATGTTTTTTGGCAACAAACAGAATTAACTTAATAATGCATTACTATGTCTAGCCAATTCAGATCTGGTGTCCCAGCTCAGAATAATAATTTCCTTAGTTACAGCCATTTCTCCCTAAATAGTTCTAACAAAATACTCTGTAGGGAATTTATAAAATGTGACAAAACATTACACTGCCAAAAACATGCTCTCAGCTACTCTTCTCCATCACAACACCCCCATTTGCCATCCACCGGAGGAAAACTTTCTGAAGTCTGCTTAGAGTATAATACTTATGGCAAACACTTTCAAGCAAAAATCCCACACCTTCTGGACTCTACTGCATACTTGGGAGCCACACATACATTGTCCCACTGTTCCCTTATAAATTACTTCACCAGTCACATCCTCTATATCCACTCCAATTTTCTCTTGACAAATTCCCATAGTTATCACGCAGTATTTCATATACTCAATCAACTATCCCTTTTTCCAACAGAAGACTCTGTTCTAGACCCAACCAAAAGCTCCAACACAGCAGGTTCTTCACTTAGGAATCCTGTTTCTCTTTGCCTACACTCTTATCAGTTCATATAGGTAAGGCAGTCTCTATCCTGCAATCCAAACTTTCATTTGACCTCATTCCACTCCATCACCCCACCCTTTCCAGTCACTTGGGCCAAACACCCTGGATCCCTGCTTGCCCTCACAAGTCAACTTCAGCACCCTCCTGCCCATTTTTTGTAATCCCAGTAGCAGTTATCCCAACTGACAAAATCTCCTTTGTTCACTCTCATGTTGGTCAAGTTCCTAATATATTTTCTGCCACTTTACTAGTATAATATTCAGTAAAGCTGTTAATATTCTCCATAACTATATGCATCCAAAATCCCACTCCTCACTTCCTCAACTCCTACTCTGCATCATTCCCCTCCTCTCTGAACTATATCCTTCTGCTTGTGTTGTGTGCACAAGCTTCAACTTTGCAGGTCTAAAACATCCCCGCAAGTCAAGCAATCGCAAACACCCTTCTCTACTGGGGGGGGTAATCAACACATCTCACTCAAGTCTTGACCTCCAACCCTCCCAAACAAATTCCCTCAACTCATTGTCGACAACTTCTCTAGTTCATAAAAACATGCCTGACCTGTACATAAACTAAATGGACTAAAATAATGTTAATTATTTTTATCTTTCTATCCATAAACAAGAGCTTCCAGTTTCAGTTTTTGTTTACACTGTTGTATATCCTTAGCTGCTATAACAGAAGCCTTTCTAATCCATGCTATTAAGTACATCATATTCTACTGTCCCCATGAATATGGGCCATGCTGAAAAAATTTGCGTATGGGTACAAAACTTACTGCTGTGAAGTTTTTTACTTTCATTAACTGTCCTTCATAAAAAGATGCACACCTGTCTCAAAATGTTTACCACCACCAAGATGTCCTTTTCTGGATTTATGAAGTACAAAATGTCATTTGCAAATAAAGTCTATTTTTCTTGATTACAATACCAATTATGTATGAGGAAGTCAGGAGTGGTAGATAAGTATGTAAAAGATGTACAGGATATGTACGAGGGTAGTGTGACAGTGGTGAAGTCTGCAGTGGGAGTGACAGATGCGTTTAAGGTGGAGGTGGAATTACATCAAGGATCAGCACTGAGCCCTTTCTTATTTGCAATGGTGATGGACAAGTTGACAGACGAGATCAGACAGGAGGCCCCATGGACTATGATGTTTGCAGATGACATTGTGATCTGTAGTGAGAGTAAGGACCAAGTTGAGGAGACCCTGGAGAGGTGGAGATATGCTCTAGAGAGGAAAGGAATGAAGGTCAGCAAGACTAAAACAGAATGTGTGTGTGTGTGCGAATGAGAGGGAGGATAAAGGAATGACACATAGCCCACATACTCAGTGAGCCACTCAACTACAGCCCATAAAAGGCATAATGTACCCAACACTCTAGTCATAAGTGAGACTACAGTCAGGCACACAGATGTCCCACTCACCAGGCTAAACAAGGAGAAAGTTACTGTCAGCTGCCTGTCGGGTGCCAGGATCCACCACATAATGCACGCACTCGGGTCATTCCAAAACAAGCACAAATATGACTCTGTCATTGCCCATGGAAGTGTGAATGACCTGAGACGTACCTCACTGGATTGCATGAAAAGAGACATGGAGGAGCTCTCTGATCTTGTAGCCCAGGCAGGTATGACCCTAGCCCTGAGTAGCATCCTGCCATCACCCAGAATGATACCACAGTACAAGGACAAAATTATCGACTTCAACAATTGGCTAAGCTTCTGGTGTCATTCTAAGGGAATCCAGTATCTTTCTGCCTGGGATGACATGATCAACAGACCATTGCCAGAGATGGCCTGCAACTGTCGCCCTTGGGATTCCGGATACTGGCAAAGGCTCTTGCCACCCCTATAATGCCTTATTTAGGCAAGGTTCAAATGACAAATTCACCGCCGTAACGCGTACAAGCAAGCAAAATCTGAGGGTAATGCTACTCAATGCTAGAAGTTTAAACTTCAAAATGCACTCACTCGAGGCACTCCTTAAAATGCAGAACATCCACATCTGTGCAGTGACAGACACCTGGTTCAAAGCTCCAGAGAGCATACCCTAAATTACCAGGCTATAATTCATACTACACCTTTCGGCCACCAAACCCGGACCGAAACACTAAAGGTGGAGGGGAGTCCACATGCATTAAGGATATCCACACCTCCAAGCTAGTTTCTCAGCATAACGCATCCGAGATTATCCAAGTTCAACTAACTCTGGGCAAAACCGCAATCCAGATTGTAGCTTGCTACAGACCCCCCCACCATGCCCCAGGATTCCCACTCCTCATTTCTTGATACACTGGAAAATATTAAGGTACAACCCAACACTCTAATAATGGGTGATTTCAACCACCCCACCATTAACTGGGAAAACTACTCGTGTACCCCACCGTTAACTGGGAAAACTACTCGTGTACCAACTCTTTTGCTCGATGTTTTCTGGAAATCATCAAGTCCAACGCCTTGTATCAACTTATCCACACCCCCACCAGGGGCAGCAAAATCCTAGACCTGGTCATTACCAACATGGGTGACCTGTGTTCCACACCAGAGGTCAGCTCCTCGTTGGTCAGATCCAAACACAAGCTAATCACCCAAATATCGACATCCCGCTCAGACACCCCATTAGGAAAACAGCCGTAAAGAATTTCTCCAAAGCCACCTTCATGCTTCTTAAGACAGAAGGGCAAACTTCACGACACCCATGCAGTTGAACAATAGAGGTACAACTGCTGAATCCTACACAAATGCACTTTATAAACACTTACATGAGTGCATGGATCATGCTATCCCTAACAGAAGAAAACCCTAAAAAAGGAAGCCAATCTGGTGGTCTTCTGCCATAAACAAACTCTACAACAGAAGAAAGAAACTGTTGCAAAAAAAAAAAAAAAAAAAAAGAGTAAAATCCCACGATTGGAGGAACTCCCTGGTCAGCCTCAGTAAGAAGCGGAGATCCCTCATAAAATCTTCCAAACCTAGTTATGAAAACAAAATCGCCACTGATTCTAAAGACAACCACAAAGCATTCTATAGCTATGTCAAGAATCTCAATGGCAACACTCAGATCTGCTCTGAGTTACGGCACAACACTAAATATACAGAACCAACTGATATTGCCAACATCCTGGCAGAAAGGTTCAGTGCTAACTTTACCCCCCCCCCTCACCCCTTAAAGCGCCCATCTTTATACGGGAAGAATGCAAAGTTCCTGTAATCACGGCTGCACAGGTAAAAACCTCTCTCCCCAAAGCCAAGAACACAGCATCCATGGGACCTGACAACATCCCAGGCTGCCTTCTACACGAACTACAGAATAAACTGGCACCCCATCTAAGTACCATGTTCAATCATAGCCTCACCTCAGGCTTTGTGCCCACTGAATGGCGCACCGCGATGGTTATCCCACTCCACAAGGAGGGGGCCACAACAGACCCTGGGAACTACCACTCCATAAGCCTGACGAGCCTGGTCTGCAAGGCCATGGAACGTATCATCATGGAAGTCATAAACAAAGACACTGGAGATCTCCAAACTCTGGACCCCACACAGTTTGGGTTTGTAAAAGGCAGATCATGTCTCCTAAACCTGATAGACTTCTTTGAAGCAGTCACCAAAGCCATACATGAGGGTAAGGTGGTTCACACAGCCTATCTAGATCTCGCCAAGGTGTTCGACACCTTCCCCCACTCTGGAATTATAAACTCACTAAACTAGTAATAAATCCCTATGTCACAAGATGGGTTGCCAACTGGCTTACTGACAGAACCCACACTGTGAAAGTAGCAGACTCCAAATCAGACTTCAGACCATTGACAAGTGGAGTACCACAGGGTTCAGTCCTGTGTCCTCTCCTGTTTGGTATCTACTTCTCTGAAGTACAGGCTAACACATAAGTTCTTTGGCTAACTAAATTCGTAGGTGACTGCAAACTAGGAGCCTTAATCGAAACTCCTAACGATGTGGACATCCTACAAAAGGGCCTCACTGACAAATGCCTGGTGTCAAAGCCATGGTCTCAAGCTCAATGCCAAAAAGTGCATTGTCATCCCCTTTGGTAAAAACTCTATACCCATGAACTACCACACAGGCGGTTGTCTACTTAAAACTGAATGTGTGATAAGAGACCTTGTGACACATGTGGACAGTAGTCTCTCCTTTGATAATCACATCGCCACAGTGGTCAGGAAATCCTTCTACGTGGCACACCTCATCACAAAAAGGTTTCTCATCCAGAAAAAAAGTGGTCATTGTTCCCCTCTACTCATCGCTCATTAGACCCATTATAGAGTAAAACTCCCCTTTTGTTATGTACCGCACAAGGCATCTACAACTGGAAAGGCCACAAAAATACCTCAATACCTCACAAAGAGGATTACTGGCCTCAAACAGATGCCTTACACAGACCGACACAAAAAACTCCAGCTTTACTCCGTCGCATTACCGCCTACTCAGAAGCGATCTTTGCCCAACATACAAAGCTATGTCAAACCCAGAGCTGTTGGACATGCTCCACTTAAAAAAAATCCCAATCCCTCCGAGCTACATGCTCTAGGGACCTAAACCTTGTCACCACAATAGAGAGAACATGCTGGAGGGATCGATTCCTGTCCCAGAGACTTCCCATACTCTAGAACAGACTACCTATGTCAAACAGAGCTCCACATTAGCACTCCAAAAAAATCTTGATGATTGGATGGGTAATAGGAAATTCACCCCGGGGATCACTTCTGTGGTTCTGCTTGACAGGGGCACAGGAAAATAATTTTCTTGGGTGGAGAAAGCCACTGTACCTTTTTGGCTAGGCTTGTATAGGCCCTAGGGCTAATAGCCTAGTACCTATCTATGAATGGTGAGGATGCAGGGAGTAGAGTTGGTGAAGGTGGATGAGTTTAAGTACTTGGGATCAACAGTTCAGAGTAATGGTGAGTGTAGAAGAGAGGTGAAGAAGAGAGTACAGGCAGGGTGGAATGGGTGGAGAAGAGTGTCAGGAGTGATTTGTGACAAACGGGTACCAGTAAGAGTGAAAGGGAAGGTCTACAAGAGGGTAGTGAGACCAGCTATGTTTATGGGTTGGAAACGGTGGCATTGACAAAAAGGCAAGAGTCAGAGCTGGAAGTGGTAGAGTTAAAGATGTTAAGATTTGCACTGGGTGTGACAAGGATGGACAGGATTAGGAATCAGTATATTAGAGGGTCAGCTCAGGTTGGGTGGTTTGGAGACAAAGTCAGAGAGACGAGATTGCATTGGTTTGGACGTGCTGAGGAAGGATGCTGGGTATATTGGGAAAAGGATGCTAAGGATGGAACTGACAGGTAAGAGGAAAACAGAAAGGCTTAAGATAAAGTTTATGGATGTGGTGAGAGAGGACATGCAGGTGGTTAGTGTGACAACACAATATGCAGAGAACAGGAAGAAATGGAAACAGATGATCCACTGTGTGACCCCTAACAGGAACAGCCGAAAGAGAAAACCATATCAATTATACCCTTGAAATTCTGATTTTTTTTTTTACTTACTTTGCCAGTGGCTCTAAGCATAAAGCATATAAAGGGGAAACAACAAAAACGATCTGGTTCCTCTGTTCAAACAAATTATTGGAGAGGAACCATCCCACTTTATTTCTTGCCTCCCTCCCTTCATATATCCTCCTAAATGACATTATTATATCAGGAAATGCAAATACTTCCATCACCCTACTTAAAATCTCACCTTACTCTATCAAATGCTTTCTCTGAATCAAGACCCATCACCAACAGCAGTATTTTCTTACATTTCGCTTTCTACTGGATCATCATTCTTCTGGCAATGTCAAATGTTTGCATCCCCTCCACAAAACCACAATGGTCCAAATCTATCAGTACTGGCAACACTTTTGCAATTCTATCAGCTAGTATAAACACTTTATAATCATGGCTTAAAATTGAAATGAGTCTAAATGAGCCTGGGTCTTTACCATCTGAGTAATACCGCCACCACAGCTTTCTTTCAAGATGTTGCTGCTTTCCCTCGGCTTAAAATGTGATTAAAAAAATCTTACAGATCTTTACCACTTTCTTCCCTCCTAACTTCCACAGGAATACGATCTGTTCCATAAGACTTCCTTGCAGATTGATTATACATCATTTTTTTCTGTCTTCTTCTATTAGCTGTCCAGCCTCAGCTTCCAGTATCCTTGTCATAATTAAGTCTACCATCAGTATTTCCATTTGTGCTCTCGCATGGTTTCCACATTCCTCTGCTTTACACAATTGTGCATAATTTCGGAAATATCAATAATACCTCTATAGGATCTCTGGTTATTTTTTCTTGTCATAGACTCCTTAAGTTTGGCAATGACTTTTTATGCATTCTGTTGACTAAATTATTGTGCTAAAAGTTGTGCTCAAGAGTTATAAAAATACGAATGCTTAACAGCAGTCTTCCTACACTCATGTATACTATCCAAACATTGTTATTTTCTCTCTAGCAGTCTGTAGTTTCCACTACTCTTGTCCTGTGAGATTCCCCTTATCCTACAATAACATGTCAGCTCCCTCTAAATAATTACCATTGTTTTTAACACTCTCTTACTCTTACTTTAAAATCTTTCCATTTTATCTCACTCACTAGCTAACCATTCTGAAGAAAATGGTCTTCCCTGATAACTCTATTGCTTTCCACTACCCATTTATTTAAATTCCGCCCTTTTTAAAAGGTAGGTGGGAAAGTATCAGGGTCTCATTTTTATTTAATTTCATCACCCTGCATTTTCTTTAGTTTTACAGGTACATGATCTGAAATTTACAGCTGTGTACACTTACCATAAATGTAAATGTTTGTGGGTATTCATCGTTGCAATCCTAACTTGTGGGATTTTCTGCAGTGAAAGCCCTTGGCCTGCCCAACTACCCGAGAAAATTCTTTCTTTTGCTTAAGGGTGGTGAACACCCTAACCAATGTCAGTATGCTTGGTTATATAGGGAGCTAGTCTACATCATTAAAGTAGCTTTTACTTGTCCCCTAACAGGTAGAAACCCCAAGTGAGCAGAAGGGAACTGAGGAAGAGAACCCCTACAGGAAGAGAGACCAAGGGGGTTCCTTCGCCTAGAAAAAGATGCCCTAAGTATACTACCTAGTAGGTTCAGGAAGGAAGACTGCAACAGTGAAAACACTCAAACATCTACATTTATGTAGAGTGTACAAAACTGTAATAAGTTCCTGTTTCACTGGTTAAATTCTTGATTTGTGGGAAGACTCTCAAAGCTGAAAAGAGGCAGATAGGAGATTAGGGAGAGGAGAGGATGCCCTGCAGGATGGCAATGGCGAATCCTGCCCTGGACCTAGAAAACACTAAGTGGTAGTGTTTGGTGAGGATATACACAGATGACCAGGTGGCAGCTTCCAGGATGTCCTTAGTAAGGAACCCTTTCAAGAAGGCAGCAGAGGTTGCAGTAGCCCTAGTGAAGTGTGACCGGACAGCCTCATGAGACTTTCTGCCATGATGGCTGTAACAGAGAGAGATAAGAGTAGGAAATGCATTTTGAGATACTCTGTTTAGAAGCTGGTTTTCCCACAGTGCAAGGGGCAAAGGTCACAAAAAAGTTGGTCAGATTTTCTCACGGCTCTTTCTCTGTCAGAGTAGGAGAGCTGCCTACGCACATCCAAAGAATGAGTACTCTTTCCCCTGTGTTGTGGGGGATGGTAAAGAATGTAGGCAGTTGAATGACTTCATTTAGATAAGTGTCAGTATCCACCTTGGGCATGAAAGAAGGGTTACATGGGAAGGTAACCCTGTCTGGGTGGAAGATGAGGAATGGCTCCAACGTCATGAGAGCCTGCAGTTCACAGACCCTCCTGACTGAGGTGATAGATAACTGCCGCTGCAGCTGGCTAAGTTAGAAACTTCAACTGGGCAGAGGCTGCAGGTTCAAAAGAAAGCAAGGTAATTTTTTCCAGACAAAAGTTAAGGTCCCATAGAGGGGCACGTTGCATCTGGGTGATCTGGTATGGATGACTCCCCTAAGAAATTGTCTTAACAGGGAATAGGAAAAGACAGGGAGGAAGAGCAGGAATATGAGTCGAAATGGCAGATGTACGAATTTTAATGGAGTAGGAGGAAAGGCCTTTATCAACCAGATTAGCCATGTAATACAGAATGGCAGCAATCTGGCCTGAATCATAACTGTTGTGCTGCTGCTGGAATGAGATGGAAAATTGTTTGCATTTAGATGACTACAATTTCCTAGTACTAGGCCTTCTGGATTCCTTGAGAATGTCCTGAACCTGTTTGCTTAGGGTAACGCTTCTTCCTGGATGCTGTGGAGTTATCCAAGCAGAAAGGCTGAGTGTCTGCAGGCAGGGATGCTCAATTCTTCTCTTGTCCTTAGTGAGTAGGCTGACTCTCTGAGGCAACAGCCATGGACTCTGGTTGGTTAGTTTGAGAAGCAGCAGATATCAGTGCTGTCTGGGCCAGTGTGGGGCTATCAGTATTGCCCTTGGGGCCTCTTCTCTTATCTTTAGAAGCACTTGAGATAGTAAGGGTAAGGGAGGGAATGCATGAATGAAGAGATGAGTCCAAAGGAAGGAGAAAACATCTGTTCTCCAGGCTGATTTCCATTTGATCCTGGAACTGAATCTTTCCAGTTGAGCGTTTTCCTTGGTGGGGAAGAGTTCTATCTGAGGAACTCCCCATCTCTGTCCCATACTGAGAAATATTTCCCAATGCAGATGGCATTTGTGGGGATCCATCAAGCTTATGCTGAGGTCATCTGCTAGAGTATTGTGAGCCCCGGAACGTATTGTGCCAGGAAAAGCAACCCCAGAGAGTGAGCATTTCCCAAACTTGCATGACTAGGCTGCATAGATGGTAAGAGTGGGTGCCGCCTTGTCTGTTTATGCACCACATAACTGTAGTGTTGTCTGTTTTGACTAACAAGACCCCTTGTTTCTCATCTTTCCTTGAAAGCTATCAGGCCTTTTTGCATTGCCATAAGCTCTTTCCAGGTTATGCATCTGTCCTTGAACTGAACCTCCCACTTCCCTTGGGATTGGGGGTGGTGAAAGTGGGCCCCCCCCCAGGCCGTCTGAGACATTTGTGGTGAGACTTTGGCCCTGGGGAGTGAATCTGAATGGAAGGCCTTCATTTTGGGCACATGCCTGTAACCACCATGCAAACTCCTCTGAGGCAAGGAAACAGCTTAGCCATCAGAGGCTGTGTGTGCTGGCATCATACATTTTTGAGGTACCAGTGGAGTATCCTTATATGCAGCCTGGCCAGGGGAAGCATGAGGATAAAAGATGCCATGTACTCCAGTGCTCGGAGAAACTCTCTGGTGAGATGTATGGTTTCTGCTAGACTCTTTGAAAGTAGTGGGTCAAAAAGGAGACCTTGTTTGGGGGAAGGAAGGCCTTTTGAACTGATGAGTCCAGGAGTGCCCCCAGAAAAACTATCCTCTTTATTAGAACAGTGTTGGATTTATGCATGTTTATTGAGAAGCCCATGGAAGACAGGAGGTCTTGGGCAAACTTCAGATTCTTGTGAATTTTTGATAGATATGCGACCTGTATCAGGCACTTGTCCAGGTACATGTAGAGTGCAATGAAAAAGTATTTGCCCCCTTCCTGATTTTTTTTTTTTGCATGTTTGTCACACACAAATGTTTCAGATAAAACAAATTTAAATATTTGACAAAGATAACCCAAGTAAACACAAAATGTTAAGTGATGATTTATTAAGGAAAAAACTATCCAAACCTACATGGCCCTATATGAAAAAAGTAATTTCCCCCCTTGTTAAATCATGAAGTAACTGTGGTTAATCACATTTTTGGGAAAGCGGAGTTCAATTTCACTAGCCACAGTCAGGCCTGATTATTGCTAGACCTAATGAATCAAGAGATCACTTAAACAGAACCTGTGAAAGTGAAGTAGGTCATAAGATCCCAAAAAGGAAGACATTATGCCACGATCTAAAGAAACTCCGGAAAAGATGAGAAACAAAGTTACTGACATATCAGTCTGGAAAAGGTTACAAAGCCATTTCTAAATCTTTTTGACTCCAGCAAACCACGGTGAGAGCCAATATCCACAAATGGAGAAAACACGGAACAGTGGTGATCCTTCCCAGGAGTGGCTGGCCTACAAAAATTACCCCAAGAGCGCAGTGACGACTCAACCAAGAGGTCAAAAAAGAACCCAGAACAACATCTAAAGAACTGCAGGCCTCACTTGAGGTCAGTGTTCATGACTCAACCATAAGAAAGAGACCGGGCAAAAATGGCATGCATGGTACAGTTCCAAGGCAAAAAAAACTACTGACCAAAAAGAACATAAAAGCTCGTTTCACATTTACCAAAAAAACATCTTTATGATCCCGAAGACATTTGGGAAAATATTCTGTGGCCTGACAAAACAAAAGTTGAACTTTTTGGGAGGTGTGCATCCTGTTACATCTGGCATAAAAGTAATACAGCATTTCAGAAAAAGATCATGCCAACAAGGTCAAACATGGTAGTGGCAGCAGTGTGATGGTCTGGGGCGGCTTTGCTGCTTCTGGACCTGGATGACTTCCTGTGACTGATGGAACCATGAATTCTGCCCTCTACCAAAGAATCCTGAAGGAGAATGTCTGGCCATAAGTTCATGACCTCAACCTGAAGCGCACTTGGGTTCTGCAGCAGGACAATGATCCAAAACCCACCAACAAGTCCACCTCTGAATGGCTTAAAAAAAGAAAAACTAAATAAAGGTTTTGGAGTGGCCTAGTCAAAGTCCATACTTGAATCTAATTGAGATGCTGTGGCATGACCTTAAAAAGGGAGTTCAAGCTTGGAAACCCTCCACTATGGCTGAATTAAAACAATTTTGCAAAAGAGTGGGCCAAAATTCCTCAACACCGATGTGACAAGACTCATTTCCAGTTATGGCAAACGCTTGACTGCAGTTGTTGCTGCTAAGGGTGGCACAACCAGTTATTAGGTTTAGGAGCAATTACTTTTTCACATAGAGCAATGTAGATTAGGATAGTTTTTTCCTTAAATAAAATCATCACAAACTGCATTTTCTGTTTACTTGTGGTATCTTCATCTAATATTTACATTTGTTTGATGATCTGAAACAAGTGTGACAAACATGCAAAAAAATAAATCAGGAAGGGGGCAAATACTTTTTCATTGCACTGTACATTTGAATAATTCCGGTCCTGCAGGAGGCAATTTCAGGGGCTAAGCACTTGGTGAAAACCCAAGGAGCAGTAGAGGAGCCAAAGGGCAGTGCTGAAAACTGATAGACTGCAACCTGCTCTGAAGCAAAGAGAGCTTGTGTGATTCTTGAATTGGGATGTGCAGGTAGGCATCTTTTACATCCAGAGAAACCATAAAGACACATGGGGCTATCATGGGCAGGAGTTTTTAAAGTGTCAACATATTGAATTTTGGAACCTTTTGAATTTTGGAACCAGGAGTAACTGATAAAAAAACTGATGGAGGCTAAACAGGCCTAAGACAGGACGCCAAGATCCTTCTCTTCTGGGAACCAGGAATAGCCTGGAATAAAACCCTTTACCTTTTTAATGTTCTGGAACTGGTTCCACTGATCCCTGCAAATATAAAATATGGGTCTGGGTCTGAATCCTTGTCAGATTCAAACGTATCTGGGAAAGCTTCAGAAGCAGGATCCCTTTTTTCCCTTAACCTGGGAAGGCATCCCCAGGTGCTTGTCTACACCTAACTATGGAGCTTGGGTCTTCAGCTAGTCTAATTAAATCCTGTTGTTATGCTTGAGAAAGGGAGCCAGTAGGCCTAGGCAAAGGTCCAGCAGGTGTACTTTTCTTCAGAGTCGCTTTGTCCTTGGGCCTAGGGACAGCTGACATGTTGATGCCCAACTCTCTGGAAGAAAGCTGAACCAGTGTAGGCCACAGTTACAAAGGAACACCACTAGGAAGAGAGCACTCTTTGGAAGCTGAAGCCTGCAGAGTGGCCCCTGACCCAAACAATGAGCTTAAAAAGCAAAGGCCTGTGCAGAAGTAGAGGAACCCAATGGCATGCTAGATTCCGAATGGGTCTGGATAGTGACCTGTGCCACCACCTCAGACACAGAAGAGGGCTGCAAAAGCACCTAACCTTCTTCACAACATTCACAAGCCTACAAGGAGAAAGAGTGAGAATGGTTGTTGTCAGAGGGCCTAAGCTTGTGTCTCATCTTTTTTCCTCTTACGCCTAGGCTGCTTAAACTCCTAACGACAGGTGGATGCCATTGGATGCTGATGAGAAGATTCAAAAAGTACAGTTTTGTACCTACCATAAATGTAGATGTTCGAGGATCCACATTGCTGCAGTCCTAACACTGGGGGTAGTCCGCTGTCCCAGTCGGCCCGAATACCAAAGTATATGGCTGACGTCGGTCAAGGCGCATTAGTCTGACGTCAGGACGTCAGGGTACAAATGCGCATGACCGACGTCATATCCTCAGTCTTTTCTTGCCCCAGATGTCAGAAGACCCTAAAAAGATAAGGCCAAAACCAAAAAACACCAAACACTCCTGCACCAAATATATGTACAATATATACAAAATTACAAGAGTATAACCTCACCCACATAACCACCCCTAAACACAGAGGGGAAGGAGGGAGGGTAAATTGGACTGCAGCAATGTGGATCCTCGAACATCTACATTTATGGTAGGTACAAAACTGTACTATGTTCTTCATTCCACATTGCTGCAGTCCTAACACTTGGGTAGAATCCCAAAGCAGAGGTAAGGGAGGCTGGCAAATCATAAAGAAGCAGGAGCTGTCAATATGCCTTGCAAAATAGCTGTGGCAAAACCAGCCCTAGATTTAGAGTAGAGAGGAAGGTGGTAATGCTTAGAGAAAGTATGCACTGAACTCCAAGTAGCTGCCTCCAAAATATCCTTAGTTGCCACCCCCTTAGAAATGCTGTTGAAGTGGCAGTAGCCCTAGTGGAATGAGGCCTAATCCCAGCTGGAATCTCCTTGCCATGATGGGAATAACAAAATGCAATGCAAAACCCAATCCACTTAGAAATAGTTTGTTTTGACACAGGCTTGCCCTGAGAACTCAAAGCAAAAGAAACAAACAACTGCTGAGACTGCCTAAAATCCTTAGTCCTGCTTAAATAATAACGCAACTGCCTGTGTACATCTAAAGTGTGCAAAATCTTTTCCCCTTATTTTGGGGATCTGCATAGAAAGTAGGCAAATGAATAGTTTGGTTTAAAGCCACACTAGAAACCACCTTAGGCATAAAGGAAGGATTAGTACGTAATGATACCCTATCCTTATGGAAAATCAAAAGGCTCAACCGCCATAAGGGCCTGCAATTCAGAAACCCTTCTTGCAGAAGTAATGGCCAACAAAAAGCAGTCTTCCATGACAAGTATTTCAATTCAGCAGTAGCCGAGGCTCAAAAGGTTGTAGAGTAAGTTTCTCCAACACAAAATTGAGATCCCAAGCAGGAGTAGGAGCTCTACGGGGGTCTTATATTCTTTGCCCTCTAAGAAATTGCTTGAACAAAGGATGCGAAAACAATGGTGGGTCACAATCATAGTGAGCTGAAATTGCTGCAGCATGAATCTTAATGGAAGAGAAAGACAAACCTTTGTCCAATAACTCAGTAAGATATTGAAGAGCCACACTCAAATTAGGCTCCGAAATCTCCAAATTCTTTGCTGCACTCCAAAATAAAAATCTCTTCCATTTTTCTGTGTACACTTTCCTTGTACTAGGTCTTCTGGCTTCCATAATCACATTTAAAACTTGTTGAGGAAGTTGAGACCTGCTGTGTTTCAAAACAGAATATGCCAGGCTGTTAGATGAAGAGAGTGAAGCTTGACATTGAGTAGATGACCGTCCCTCTGAGACAACAGGTGCGGAATCAAAGGTAAAGGCCATGGAGGCTTCCTTACCAGACTCCTCAGTAATGGGTACCAGTGTTGCCGAGGCCAATCTGGAGCTATTAAAATCATCCTTGGCTTGTCTTGTCTGACCTTTAGGAGCACCTTTGGGAGAAGAGGCAGAGGTGGAAAGGCATACACATGAAGATTTTTCCAACTGAAAGAAAGAGCATCCACTTTCCAAGCTGTGTGATGAAACCTTTTTGTGCAAAACTTTGGCAGCTGGTGGTTTAGTGGAGAAGCGAACAGATCTATGTCTGGAGTTCTCCATGACACTGTCAATTTCCGAAATACATGAAGATCCAGTTTCCACTCGTGGGGATCCATGGTTTGTCTGCTTAACACATCTGCTAAGGAGTTCTGTGCTCCCGGCAGAAACCTTGCCTGAAGAGTTAGTTGCAAGCTGAGCGCAGTCTCCCATAAAATCATTGCTTGCCTGCATAACGGGTAAGAATGTGTTCCCCCTTGTTTGTTGATGTACCACATGACAGTTGTGTTGTCTGTTAGAATCAACACCTGCCCTGGAAGAAGTAACTCCTTGAAAGCCATTAATGCAAACTGGACTGCTAACATCTCCTTCATGTTGATATGTAGATGCTGCAGTCTGGCAGGCCACTTGTCTTGTATCCACTTTCCATTCAGATGAGCTCCCCAAGCTATGTCTGAGGCATCTGTCGTTAGAATCTGACTCGCCTCTGGCCGGGTCACAGAGAGTCCCTTGTTTAGGTGACATTCCTGAGCCCACCACAAAAATTCCTTTTGAATGCAAGGTATTATTTGAATGACAGTGTCCAAATCCTGGCAGTGCTGTGTCCATACATTTTGAGATACCATTGCAGCTTCCTCATATGCAGTTTGGCATTGGGAAGCACCAGAATACAAGATGCCATGAACCCTAAGGCTTGAAGGACTGTCCTTGCAGTCAGCCCGGACTGAAGAGATAGTTGATGGAAGTAAATGGAAAGATTCTTTTGTTTGTCCGGGGTTAAAAAGGCCATCTGTGCTGTATTCAGTCTCACACCCAGAAAGCACATTTCTTGAGAGGGTACTAGACTGGACTTTATTTCGTTCACAGAATACCCTAGGCATCTTAGCACTGCTATCACATATTCCAAATGCTGTAAAAGGTCTTCCTTTTCTTGAGCCAGAATCAGGCAGTCGTCCAAGTAAGGATAGATTTGTATTCCTTTTAGCCTGAAGTAAGCTATCACTGGAGCCAGAACCTTTGTGAATACTCTGGGCAGTAGATAAGCCAAAGGGCAATGCAGAGAACTGATAATGGGAATTCCCAGCTCGAAAACGCAGATACTTCCTGCAACTTAGTCTGATAGGCACATGAAGGTAAGTCTCCTTGAGATCTAAAGTTACCATCCAGTGATCTTTGCCCAGCAGAGGTAAAAGCTGTTGTAACATCAACATTTTGAACTTGGGAATGTCCAGATAAGTGTTGAGGATAGATAAATCCAAAATTGGTCTCCACGTGTTCCCCTTCTTTGGTACTAGGAACAGGCGAGAATAAAATCCTAGGCCCCTTTCTGGCACAGGAACCGGCTGAATGGCCCCTATTTGGAGTAACAGAGAAATTTGCTTGTGAGCCTCTTTTCTTTGTAGAGGAGGAATGTCTGGCATGCCTTTGAAAGGAGGCAAGGTATGGAAATAAAACCTGTAACCGTGGTGAATGATATCCAATACCCATCTGTCTTGGGTAATTAAATTCCAATTTTCTTTGAAAAGAGCCAGCCTTCCTCCCAAAGGTGCTGCCAGACGAGAAAGTACTGGCAGCTGAAAAGGCAGGTCATTGGGTCTGTTTACGAAAGGACTGACCCCTGCCCTCACCAGAAGACTGAGCAGGTGAACTCCCTGTTCTAGGCCTAAAGGAACCTTGAGCTCTGCCCCTACCACGTCTAGACCTACCCCTAGACTGGGAATCATAAACAGGATATGTCCATCCCTTAGTAGGCCAATTTCTACTAAGCTTCGGAGGCTGAACCTGCAAAAAATCTTTAACAGTCTGCATAGACTTAGCCTTGTCCTCCATTTTCTTTAAAACTGCTTCCACAGGCGAACCAAACAACACGTCAGACTGCAACGGAGCATCCAAAATCCTTGTCTTAACATGCTCAGCTAAATTCTGATCCCTCAGCCAGGCGTGCCTCGAAGAACAGAACCAGTGGCAGCCACCCTCAAAGAGGCCTGCACAGCATCAAAACCACATTGCAAGGAATGCTTACCCACCTGTTCAGACACATGAACTAAATCCTGCAACTCTTTACACTCAATACCTTCCGCCAGAGCATCCACCTTAGACTTCAATTGTGAAAGGAGATAATTTTGATATTTTAACATGTGAAACTGGCAATTCAACGCCCTCATGGCTAAAGTGGAAGAAGTATACACTTTCTTTCCCCATCTATCCAAAGCCCTTGCCTCTTTATCAGGAGGAACAGGATTTTTAACAACAGAAGCCTTAACACCTTTAGGCCCCTGAGAAACAGTTTCGGGTCTGCCCTAGGACTCTTAAAAGATACTTATGAGCTTCAGGCACCCTATAATACCTATCTGGTTTAACTGGGGCAGGAGGCAAAGAATCAGGGTTCATGGAAGCCTCTGCAAAAACATCTTCCACCACATCCAGAACAGGAGGTATAGCTAAAGGCCTATGCTGGGGTAAAACAAAATTCCCTAAGCCTCTTCCTGGAATCAGAGAAATCTTGACCTTCCCATTTAATATGCCCCCCCATGGAATGAAGAGTCTCTGCAAAAGAAAAATCCTCAGGAGGAGAAGCCGAACGAGTAGAATCATCCACCTCAGAATCAGAATAAGCAGCATACTCCTGCAAGTCTTCAGCCAAGACTCTGAAGCCTCGAACACTGCTCAAAACTCTCAAGCTCAGGTTCCACCCTAGGCCTCTTATCAGGAGGGGGCATAGAACCTCTAATCATAGTAATCAAATCTTCTGCCATTTTAAGCATATGTTTCTTAGGCAAAGATCCTGAAGAACTAGGAGAGACCCCCACTGAAGTTAAACCTGGCCTGCCTCTCAAAGAAGCCTTGGAAACAGAAGGAGGGCCTAACCACCTTAGGAAGAGAGGGGAGAACAGCCACCTGAGAAGCCCCTTCAGCCTGGCCTACCTCCTGAGAGGACACATCCTGTAACAGTAAAGTCTCTCCCTGAGACTCCAAAGAAACTTCTGGCAGAACTTCCGGCTCCACTGAGCCTTCTAAAGAACCGACGTCCGGGACTGACGGTTCTTCCAACCTAGGCTTTGCTGCTTTGTCCTTGCGCTTTTTGGACGAAGCGGGCGTCGGAGCATCTGACGGCATTTTATAATTACAACGCTTCCCAAAACTAACCTGGCACAGTCTAACCTTCTCTTTATAGTGCGTTTGTTAAATCTAGCACAAGAGCGACATCCAACAACGTCGTGCTCAGGCCCTAAACAAGGTATACACAAGGTATGGTAATCCCTATGAGGTATCTGTTTCCCACAAGAAATACAGTTATTCACTTTTTCTGACATCCGGTTAAATACTGAGGCAAGAAAAAACCAAAATATTCCCCAACGGGGTACTTAGCCAACTTTGATTCGGTCTGAAACTCCGACTTCAGAAAATTTCAGAACGCCAACCTGCACTCGCAAAACTGCTTCTGCATCGGACCATGCGGCAAAAAAGACTGAGGATATGACGTCGGTCATGCGCATTTGTACCCTGACGTCCTGACGTCAGACTAATGCGCCTTGACCGACGTCAGCCATATACTTTGGTATTCGGGCCGACTGGGACAGCGGACTACCCCCAGTGTTAGGACTGCAGCAATGTGGAATGAAGAACATCTAAGGAATCCAGCTAATATTTCGGCCCTATTTCTGATCGTCCTAGAGTTAGTTAGCACAAAAGCTGCAACTAGGGACATCACGAGCCAGGCCTAAACAGGTGACACAAAGCAAGTGGAAGTCTCTGTCTGGGATTTGCTTACCATAGCAGAGACAATTATTTACTTTATCAGACGTGAGTTTAAGGCTAAAGAAAGAAGTTCCCCAATGAGGTACTTATCTTTCTGAAGAATTCTCTCTGGTGTGGACTGACCAATGCACCTGAAACACTGCTTTGGGGTCAGACAGGAAGAGAAGACTGATTTAATGAAGTAAGCTGGGACCCTATATACACAAGCGTACTGGCATCAGTTAGGGCGTCTGCCAGCCTTAGGATGAGGAAAGGATTTTCTCTGGTAGTCGGACTGACCAAGGGCTTTCGCAGCAGGAAATCTCACAAATCAGGACTGCAACAGTGAAACATGAGGAACATCAGTTACTCGATGTGAAAAAGCTTTCAATTAAATGCACATGTTCCTGAGAAATATAATTTTTATCTAGTCTAGCCTAGTTATTGTACCTTAGGGAATAATATGCAATTCCCATCAGAGTTCCTACCACTTAATCCGTATCTTCCACACCAAAATTTTTTTTCAGAAATCTACTCTCCTTTATTAAATCTTCCCTTCTAGATCCACCTGGCACATCTGCACTATTGCAAATTAAGTTCCAGTCCCCACCTACAAGTAATATTTCTTTGCTGAAGGTAGATTATTCTTCCCGAAATTTTCTTAAGATCCGTAACAGCAGTATTTGGTGGAATATAAACCCATGCCATCTAATCCTCTTGCCTTGCCAGCAGCCCCTTATGACCACAAATCTGCTATTACAATCTTTTCTCCCCTCTTCAAAGAATCAGGGTTACTACCCTACTTTCCTGTGATACTCTGATGAATATTCATCCTGAAATCCTCTCTGTCAAATTTATAAGCTAATTTCTTTCCAAATGGGTCTTCTGCAGCATTGCTATTTGGACTCTGATTTTTTTTAAACATAATTCAAAACTCTACTTTTTGTCTATGCCTGTAAGGCCATTTACATTTCTACATAATATGGACAGACTAGCCATTATGATAAAAAGCTACTGTTCCCACCGATTACACATGACAGTATTTTTGAATTATGTGCATTTCCAACTTTTATCTTGTGCCCAATGTTTTTCAGACTAATCTTTTAGCCAGTTTGTCTCATTTTAATTTAAACCTATGTCACATTTTTCCAACAATTTTAAAAACCCTCAAACAAAAAACTAACATTTTCAGAATAAACCCATCCCATATTAAGTTAGAACACATAGACAAAACTAACGACAGTTTAAAAAAATGAAGTTTAAGCAGCCAGATAGGAACCACTGTCCCATATTTACAAGTGCGCCCAAAGGCATTACCTAATCTAAATTAAAGTTGCCCATGTTAAAGCGCATCTTATACCCTGTGATCCCAGTATCAGGAATGGTGTTATATATATATTTCTTACCTCTATTCTCCTCCCAGCTGTGAAAACAGCTTGTATGCCTTCATAAAACAATTTTTATCCCTAAAGAAGTGCACTGGCTACTCTTAAATAAAGCTAATGCATTTAATAGAAAAGTGCATAATTTAAAGTATCAAGGCTGCTGGGGAGGCTGCTATCTCTTATTCACTTCCCATAATTTCAAAGATAGCTTTTCACTGAACTACTTGTTATTGTACCTTTTTTCAATTTAATCAGCAAAGAACTCAGAACTCTCAACATTAAATGCATGCACCTGCAGACAGCCCAACTCCATGCAAAAGTAGACAGCAACAAATAACGCAATTAAACATTGCAGATGTATGCAGGAATCTCTGTAAATTTCAGTCTGAACTGAATGTACAGAATTACCCTGGAAAACTGTCCTCAGCTGTAGACTGTCTTCCAACCACTTATAACGGAAAAACAGAATAAGCTAATAGGTTTGCACATGCAAAAATATACATTTGATGGCTTTCATCATTTTATCTCATTTTCAAACCTGTTTACTCAAATGGTTGTAGCTTAAGCCAAATACATTAATCTTGACACTTCTTGTAAAAACAAAATAATTTTCTTAATTCTACGTATAAATGAATCACTACACATTTATACCCCACCCCAACAGCCCACGATCACAGCATATCAACAAACTTTCTGCTGTCCAGCCTTTCGTCTCATTATACTGCAAAGGCTGCATTTGTTACAAGTAAAAAAAAATGCATGTTTACTTTACTGTAACAAAACTGCTTTATAATATAACACGCAGTTTAGATCATGAAATTTTTTAATGAAGAAACTAATGCAAAAAGATGTTTTACTTACAGTTGCTTCTTTTCCCTGCCTAGTATACTTCAAAACATTAATGGGATAATGTGGGATATATATGCTTTACAGTTCATCCACAAGTTCAACAAAGTCTTCAATTAACCAGTCTTTTCATGGCCACTTTTTTTTCTGCAAAGCCATATTTCACAAATATGAGTGATGCTTTACAGTCTCCCACATATTCACTAAATTCAGTGTTGCTGACCTTCTTCATTATCATATCAACCTCCCAACACCAGACACAGGTTCAGGTCCAAGGAACTTCTAATTCTTCTAGTCAAATCCTGTGGATTTTTTTCTCTCTCAAGTATTTTCATTTGGAAGATTTGAAAGGGTTTCACTGTCAAAGTCTACCTATCAGCTTTGTTTTCAGAAGAATGAGAAACAGAGCCTACTTCTGTTTTCTAGGTTACATTTTTTGTTGGATAAACTTATTTTATTTCCTCCTTGGTCTGTTCATCATCAAAAAATGCTGTTGATCTTGAAGGGAAAACAAAAAAATATTCTGAAAACAGCTGAACAGAGCTTTAATCTCATACCTGCCTGTAAATATTCCTGGATTGCTGGGATGCATTTGCTTCTCTTCTGTCTGGTATAGGGTGAATAATTTTCCACAAATACTCTACTGCCTTAAACTTTTAATATGCTTCCCTTCTGCCACAATTTCGTCAGGATCAGCTCTTTCTGCTGCTATGATTGCATCTTTACTAATATAAGTCTTTCTCATTAACTGGATTGGAGCATGCGCTTGATGTGCCTTTTCAATTAATAAATCCCACAGTGGAACACCAGTCCAGTTACTTATCTGTGCTTTCATAAAATTAATACACTCTGTTCCTTCCAGTACGTCTGGTCCAGCAGAAAATTACAGTATTTCGCTGAGTGCTGAAACTTGTAACTGTACTATTTTTTAAAACACTCTTGGAGAAACCTTATGCTCAGATAGCTTTTTCTTCATTTCAGCCTCTGATTTTTGTAGTTTTGTCAGTTTACCTGAACAGCAACGGTTTCTTCTATTTTTCCAATATTTTATTTGAGGTGTGCCTTCAATATTTCATTTTAATCACCTCCAGTACATTTTATTTTTTTCCTCAAAGCTGAAGCCTGAACTGAATTTTGCTCAACTACAGGATCCTTCCAAGCCAGTATGCTTTTTTCACATTTTTACAGTTTATTTTATTTCAGGTTCTCCAAATTTTTTCTTTGCTAGCACCCAGGCAGTGTACTTATGAGCCAGTAAATGCATTTTACCCACATTTCCAGGTTCCACTGGCACATTTTTCTAAGTTTGTGTTTCTACACTGTTAAACTGTTGATTAGTGTGCAGTCATTCTGGATGTCCAAGGCTTTACCATGCTTATCAGAGGAGGAAGGATTATCATTTACCAGAAGTTTAGCAGCAGCAGGATTTACACAAAATCAATGGAGGGACACATCTAAGATGGGAAAAAAATTGTAAGACTGAGGAACTTTACACACTATGTGCATTCCCATTGTCATTAGGATGGCTGTCAGACAAGTTATAAGCTGTAACAAACACATTCTCCAATACTGGAAGAACAGGAGAGGGTTCAAGAAATTCCAGCTGTAATAAGTCATAATATTTTTGTCGAGGACAGTTGCCAATGGTTCAGGCACATGAAAGTTGCCCTTAATGGACAATCCCAGACTCTAAAATTCTGACACCTACTTACCATGTCTTCCTCAACTGTACTCTTGGATTCAATTTATTGCATGCAGTCCTGTTTTCTTTCCCTCTGGTGAACACAATTATTTTCAGTTCCTTTCCAAGTTTTCAGTCACAAATCTTTGGGAAAAAAGTTATGTACTCTATGTTCCATATGTGTTGTCCATTTATATGCAGATTGGTCCCCTGTGTCGACAACATGCCTTCAACAATTCGTCCCGAGTAATGCCCGTCACCCCCACCCTAACAGGGCTGTTTCTGTGGTCACTGAGGCGATGGGTGGAGGAAGAATAAATGGACACCCTTCCTCAATGTCCTTCAAGTGAAGCCACCATGAAAGGGAGTCTTTGTACACTCAACATAGCTTGACGGGATGATTCAGAGGACAACTGTGTAGATACCACTGTACTACTGGCGTACACTGAAGAATCCTCGTGTAGGCAAGGTATAGGAATCAATGTTATGGTGTCAGCTACTGAACCTAGTGCTTTGGGAACCAATTCTGGAGGTGGGGATGAGATGGCTATTATCTGCTTGATATGTAATCTCAAGGAAAGAATTCTGTTTGAAGGTAGAAGGGTTAAAGTAACTGAGTGCGTCCAGATGCACTCCTATAAAATCTACCACTTGAACAGGCTGTAGTTGAGACATTTTGGGATTTATTGCGAGTTCTAGCGTATTCGCCAGGTGAAGCAAATAATTTGTGGCTTGAAGAAGTAGATGCCTAGTTGATGCGGTGAGCAGCCAGTTATCTAGGTAAAGAAACGCACTGAATCCAAACAGTCTCAGGTGAGCCACTACTACTGCCATGCATTTGAACAGCCTGGGGGGTTGCAGTGAGACCAAAGGGCAGAGCTCTGAACTGATAATGACTGGCTCCCAGATGGAAGGAGAGAAGCCTTCGAGAGTGCTCGTTAATTCTGATGCAATAGTACATGCCTTCAAGGTCTACTGAACACATACAGTCGTCCTTTTGAAGGACAGGTAGACTGGACTGTACAGTGACCATCCAGAATTTTGAGTTCTTTATTTTCTTGTTTAGGAAGGTTAGATCCAGGATAGGTCTCAGGTTCCCTCTCTTTTTTGCCACTAAAAAGAACCTGGAGTAGATTCCTTATCCTGTTTGGTCTGCTGGGACCTTCTGGATGACTCTCTCCTACAGCAACTTTGTGACTTCTGCTGCTAAGTCTCTCTAACAGGGAAAACATTGGCGGAATTATTCTTTGGAATGGGAGTTCTAAAAAAAGGAATGCAATATCCTCTGGATATGATCATTTGCACCCAATGGTCATTTGTAATGGCTAGCCAGGCGCTGAGGTGCAAGGATAAGCAACCCCCCTGACTGCCTCCAGATAGGGACAGTCAGGCAAACTGCTCAGTAGTGCTGAGAGGGTCTGTCTGAGAAGGAATCTGGACATCCTTCATTCTGCAGACATCCACCATGATGTAGACTGCGTCTACCAAGTTGGTTATTTTCCCCTCTGCCTCTAGGGGGAAAACTCTCCCTGTAAATCCTGGAAAGGACCTTGTGATTACTTGAACCACAACTTCTTATACTTAAGTTCGTTCCTGGAAAACTGTCTTTGTGGAGTAGAGAATATGATTCCAACAGCAGACATGGTTTTCCCATCTCTTTCACATTGGGATAGGGTGTCTTTTATGGTTGGTTCAAAGAGTGACAATCCATCAAAAGAAGCACCGATAAATGATGCCTTGAAAGGTTGCGCAAAGTCACATACAGGCATGTCTCCTTATGGCAATGCCTAAACGGTCAGCCCTTGAGAAGCTCTGAGCAGTGTGAGAGATTAACTTCATGGATTTCTTAGAGATGGATTGTAGGGTGGTCATTCTTGAGACAAAGGATGTCTTCTCCTCTTGAGACATGGATTCTGGGGCAGTATTAGTTCCTTTAGTAAGTCTCTCTGCAATGCGGTAAATGAGACCAAACAATTAAGAAATCACAGTGTGAAGGTTGCGGATGTGTAAACCCGCTTCCTGAATTTGTCCAACACCCTAGACTCCCTGTTAGGTGGGATGCAAAGAGGAGCTCTGTTCTGCTAGCTCCTTCTTCATGGCTGATGCAACAATGGCATCTACATGGGTACCTTTTGTCCAGTGTTGCTTATCAGTAGGGGCACTGAGGATTTTATCAGCTCTTTTTCATATGGGCTCCACAGTGTCTGGTTCTTTCCAAGCCCTGGAAGAGACAAGGTCTACAAAGGCATCCCACAAGAGGGGTCACTCAAGATGTAGATGGGCCAGACCTGAAGGCTTCCAAGAACACAGACTCCCCTGAAGAAGGGCTTTGGGTAGATCAACCAGCTCTTTGGTGTAGGACTTCAAGGATGTCTCCAATGGAGACATCACATGAAGATCTTGGGGACCCCTCTCCTTCAAAGTCAGTGTCTTCTGTTAAACATTCCTGATGGGAATCTATGCAACTCCTCTTACATAGTCTCTTTCAAGGGACCTCTTCGGTGGGATGCTCAGGGGAGGTGTCAGAAAGGAACGGGAGTTCAGCCAGGGGAGATGCTTGGAAGGTCTTACGGTCTGGCTGTCCCTGAGGTAAAGGATGAGCAGACTCGGTCACAAAAGGCAGAACCAGCAGTAGGAGTAGGATCCGAAGGAGGGAAAGTCAAAGTAATTCTTGGTTAGCAGAACACCATCATCTCCACCATTTTGAATACAGAATCCCAGGCATTCCCTCCAGATCCATAGCTCTTGAAGCAGACAGACCAGGACCCTCACAGATCCCATGTCCTGAAGGGGGAGTTGGAGCTGAGCTATCCAGCGCCGAGGTTCCAAGGGAAAGCAAAGGCTCCAAACACTTCTAAGCCATACACATTCCCTCGGACCTTAAGCCAATGCTCTGGATAGATCATCTGTCGTGCTCCAACAGGGTTGGAGCAGAGGAAGGAAGAGCCATTAGATCTGACATATCAACTCTGATAACCTCTGGATTGAGGGCTCCGAAGCAGGAGGTCAGATCAGAGAAGGAGTTATCCAAGGTACAAAGGCATGATAGTGGCTCACGAATCCAGTGGGGGACAGAGAAGGCTAAAGCCCCATTTATATCTGCATCCTGAGGAGTCTCTTCATCATCCTGTCCACCTCCACTTCAGAAAGAATGTGGAAGATGTAACGGAGGATGAGATGGAGCGAGGTCTGGAAGTTTTCTCTGGGGTCCCTTGAAGAAAGGTAGACCTTAAGGTTCACAACTTTCAAGGGAGAACTAGAAGTCTGGTGTTGTGGAGGAGTTAGCAATGTCTGTGTCGAATATGCAGCCTTTGAATCAGACAATTTCAAAATCTTGGCAGATGGCTCAGTAGTAGCCCTTTTTGAAGACCAGGCAGGAGAGAGTTTTCTGTGCTTACTTGGCTCCTTCTGCTTCTTAGTGGAGGGGGGGGGGTGTTGAGTCCCTGATTCCTTGGAAGATCCAGCTATAGAGGAAAAAGTACAGTTGTGTACACTTAACATAAATGTAGATGTTTGAGTGTATTCACTGTTGCAGTCATTACATTTGGGTTATCTGCTTGCAGGTTGCCCTCAGTCGGCCTGATTAACAAAGACTTGAGTCCTGTGTCGATTCCTGTCCTTTCTTCCCTGACATTAGGTAGTCGGGGGTATAAAACATGCAGCCGACGCCATTACATCAGTTTTTCTTGCCCCAGATGTCAGGTGCCCCCCTAATGGGAAGCAATTAAACATAAAAGCACAAAGATATACCTCCAACAAAAAAAGCAAATACACCAAAAAGGCTTTCAAGCATAGTAAAGGAAAGTAGAGGTATAGCCAAAAGAAGTTAGGGGGCTGGAGGGAGGGTAACCAGGACTGCAACAGTGAATACACTCAAACATCTACATTTATGGTAAGTGTACACAACTGTACTATGTACTTCGTGTTTCACTGCTGCAGTCATTACATTTGGGTAGATTCCTAAAACTATGTTTGAGAGGAGGAATTTAGATAACATTAGGGCCAGCTATAAGGCCCTGCAAGACTGCAGTGGCAAAGCCAGCTCTGGATTTAGAGTAAATTGGCAAATGATAATGCTTGGTGAAAGTATGTACAGAACTCCAGGTAGCAGCTTCTAGGATGTTCCTGGTAGAGACGGCCTCTGAGAAAGGCTGTAGAGGTAGATGCAGCCCTGGTGGAGTGAGGTCTGATCCCCTGGGGGATAGGTTTTCCATTATGCTTATAGCAGAAATGAATGCAATGGCTTACCCATTTAGAAATGGTTTGCTTTGAAATAGCCTTCCCCTCTGCCCCTGCAGCAAATGCCACAAGCAGTTGTTCAGATTTCCTTTGAGGTTTAGTCCTAAGTAGAATCTACGTTTTCTGTGCACATCTAAGGAATGCAATATCCATTCCCCTTTATTCTGTGGATTGGGAAAGAAGGTTGGCAAATGATTGAACTGATTAAGAGCCACTCTGGATACCACCTTGGGCATGAAGAGTGGATTGGTTCTGAGGGACACCCTGTCCGCATGAAAGATGATGAAAGGCTCCACTGCCATAAGGGCCTGTAATTCAGATACCCTTCTACCAGAAGTGATTGCTAAAAGGAAAGCTGTTTTCCAAGAAATAAATTTTAAGTCTGCAGTAGCAGCTGGCCCGAAAAGAGGTACAGTGAGTTTCTCCAAGACAAAATTAAGGTCCCAGGCTGGGGATGGAGCTCTCCTGGTGGTTTCAAATTTTTGGCCCCTCTGAGGAACTGTTTGAGCAGTGGATGAGAGAAGGGGGAGAGGTTCTGTGTTATGAGGTGAAATGGCTGAGGCGTGGATTTTAATGGAGGAAAAAGACAGACCCTTGTGAAGCATCTCAATTAAGTATTGTAAAATCTGAGGTAAATTGGGCGCTGCTGTACTCGTGCCTTGAGACTGATTCCAGGCACAGAAACTTTTCCATTTTTCAGCATAAGATTTTCTAGTACTAGGCCTCCTTGCCTCTAAAATTATATCCATCACAGGTTTGCTAAGGGATGGTAAAGGAGAGATTAAGTAATTAGCCAGGCTGCAAGGTTCAGTGTTGGAAGCTGAGGGTGCAGAATCAGGTTCTCCTGCTGAGACAGCAGGGAAGGGAGTCTGAGGCAGGTGCCATGGAGATAACAGTGACACACTGCGCAGGAGGGGGTACCAGTGTTGGCGCGGCCAGTCTGGAGCAATCAAAATCATCCTTGGTTTGTCCTGTTTAATTTTTAGTAGTACTTTGGAGAGCAGAGGCGGGGGGGGGGGGGGCATAGACTGACAGATTTTTCCAGTTGAAGGACAGACCATCCACTTTCCAGGCTTGATTGTGGGGAGTCCTTGTGCAACATTTGTCAAATTGGTAGTTCTGGGGAGAGGCAAACAGGTCTATATCTGGGCTCCCCCATTTGCTTGTCAACATGTTGAAAATCCTTGGTTCCAGTTTCCACTTGTGTGGGTCCATGAGGTTTCTGCTTAGTCCGTCTGCCAGTGTATTTAATTTTCCTGGCAGGAATTCAGCTTGTAGGTGCACTTGGTAGCTCAAGGCTGTGTTCCACAATGCCATGGCTAGTCTGAAGAGGGGGTAAGAATGTGTACCCCCCTGCTTGTTTATGTACCACAT
>NC_056744.1:879758417-879890917 GCF_019279795.1 Protopterus annectens | reverse complement strand
TGATTTTGGAGTGATCTGAAAAGAACCTGGTATGTATAGTTATTGTTGGGTCCATGTTAATGAATATGTCAGAGATTAAGAAGAAGTCTATCCTTGACCACATTTTGTGGCATTGCGAATAGAATGTGAATTTCCCTGTTTTATCTGCACTGTTCCCATGTTTAAAAGGGTCATATAGTTTGAAATCTTGTTTGAGTTCATTAAGGGCTAATGCGGCTTGTTTATTATGTGATTTGGTCAGATTAGATTTATCCTTTTCTGGATTTTGATATGTATTCCAGTCACCTCCAATCACTAGGTAGTGATCTTTAAATTGGTTTAAGGTTTGGTATAATGACATAAAAAAGTGTTGCTGGTTATTACAGGGTGCGTAAACATTAAGTACCATTATAGGTTTTGGTATTGTAGGACTAATAAATGTTACGTAACACCATCTTCCCTCCTTGTCAGCTTTGGTTTTAAGTATTTTTCCTTAAATTGTTTTTTAATTATTATGGCAGCCCCAGCACTGTTTGTTTTCCCCTCTGAAACTATGATTTGACTTATCCATTTCTTTCTGCTAATTTCTGCCAATTGATCTGCAGTCAAGTGCGTTTCTTGTATTAGTATGAGGTTGGCTGTGGTTTTTAATGTAAGGTGTAAGAATAGTTTTCTTTTCTTCTTGTTTTGGAGCCCTTTAACATTCCATGATTCTATTTCCCACATTTATTAGGTGTATTCCTTAGATATGCCATGTATATTAGTTTTGTTAGTTTTGTATGTGTTACTGTGTGATGGTTTAGGAAAGCATCTATTTATCCCCGTCCCTACACTGTGCCTAACCACTATATCCCTGGACCAGGAATAATCAGGGGATGAAGGTTCATTATATGGTTTACCTTTACGTCTAATCTTGGAATGTGTTTTCTTTTTAGATATAGATTTACTCCATAGTATCCCCCCTGTGTTACTATAAACAATGTGGACAAAGCTGAACAAACTAGTTCCCTCAACAAACACTGCTACGTAATATCCCTAGCCTCTTCCAACATATTATTTATACAGTGATGGTATTGCATTTAAGGTACAGCATGTATTGTTTTCGTCTTGTGACTAATTCTTTCTAATAGTATTTTTAAAACAGCATATTAATATACATTCCTCAGTAAATTATAGCAATATGTGTACCATAATAATATTGTTAAACAATCAATCTTGTAATTTTTACATTTTTCTCTTATTTGACTTCTTTTTCCTCCCCTTTACTTATTCAGGTTTCGGCCTTCTTTGGTGCCTATAGTGATGTTTTTCCACATCAATCTGTGTGGGTTATAAAATATATACTTGGCACCTATTTAACAGAAGTAGGAAGTAGAGAGACACAAAAAAAAAAAAAAAAAAAACAGCTTAGCCAAACAGTCCTTCTGCTATAGCTGACATATTAAGGCTATATTTACATTATCCCAGGATTGTTATGTTATTTTACTAATCTCCTGAGATTACTTCTCTCCAGGATCTTTTAACACATTTCTAGTATTTACATAAAACATTTAACAATTTTTTCCCTTTTTTTCCCCAATATTAATCTATGAGCTAGCATAATTCTGACAGTTTATTTCTTGCCTATTATTTAAGGCTGGAGTTTCATTCACCTACACAGTACTGGGTGTACTGTTTTAGTGAATGGTTCAGTTCAACAGTACCTTATTTATTCAAGGTTTTGCTTGCAGGTTGGTTGACATCTATGGTGCAGCTTTCTTCTTTTAGCTGGTGCAGATCAATTTTCATTTTTCAGGCAGTAAAATCCTTTGGAGCTTGCTGAAATCCATTTTATCTGACTGTTCTTAATGAAGCCATCAAAAGCCTAGGGGGACTGAATTTGCAAGCCAATATCCGAGATGGGAACTTCCTTCCTATATTCGTGCATCGGAAACAGCGGTTCATTTTTGGTACCCACCCAGGCTGTACTTCCCTTTCCTGTGTTCCTCATGGCTCACATCAATGACCCAAGGGCCTAGACAGCAAGGGGAAGATTTCAGAGTTGGATCCCAGCTAGAGTGCTCATGAATGGGGTCGTTTTTTCATCCAAGGGACCTTTATCTTTTTTTGTGGATTTATTTCACTTCTGAAGGTAGAATTTGCTTGAAAACAGCCAGGAATGTCTCTTTTGCCTCTTTGGGGTTAGCAACCATGTATTTAACCTCTTTGATGTAAAAGATTAATGGATTTGGATATTTCATCTGGAATTTGATTTTTTTTTTTCTATTAGGAACCTGTAGTATGGAGATAGTAGTTGTCTTGCTTGTCTTATTTGTATTGGGAGGTCTTGAGCAACAGAGATTGTATTATTATTCCAGGTGAGTGTGCCTTTTTTCTTTCCTGCCAGTATGATTTTATTTACATCAGGAGTGTCCAACCCGCGGCCCTCAGAGCTCTTCCATGCGGCCCGCGACCCTTAAATTTAAATTTAATTTCACTTTTTTTCCGTGTGTTTACACGTCCGCGTAGTTTTGCTCTTCTGCGCATGCACCAACTTTCTTTTTTTTACGTTTTTTCCATACCAGCGTCTTTCCGCTGGTATGCGCATGCGCAAAAACACCGTTCGGGCGATTTTTTATAAAGGAAAGCTGCAGGAAGGAGCGAGATCGTAGCGTAGAGAGAGGATTTATTATTTTTTAGTTTATTTCGTTGTGTACACCGACTACACTACAACAAAGGTAAGTTACAAGATGAAGGTTCAGCTCGCCAAGAATCTATGTGTTGCTATAGATTTCTAGTAAATGCTAGGTGTATTTTACCAGGTTTTCAGTCAACCTACTGGAAAGTTACATGTTCTTGTTGGAAATAGAGTAATACAATGGCTTTGGGGGATTACTGTTATAGATCTCTGTACTGTCTTATTAAGCAGAACCAGACAGAAGTGATGCAGCAGCTCTATCTGAATATGCAATGCAAAATGAAAAACAATAGTTGTGCAGTTGTTTGGAAGTAATGAAGCACAGTAATTAAATAGTACAATGTTCATAATGTTTTCACTGGCTGCACTTCTGAAAGGAGTAATTAAACGTAATATTTCAAACAGTCACATGAAGCTTAATTAAGAACTTGGCAAATACGATGTTATTGCAGATGCTGCTCATTTACTTTATGCCAGTTAATCATTTCTTTTTGACACATATAAAAAGGAAATGTTTAGTAAAAATCAATGGGATGGTACTTTACAGACACACACACACACACACACACACACACACACGAACCTGCAGATCACCGACATTATACTCACTGTGATTGTCCCAGATTTCTTCCATGTGACCAAGCCCATTCTAAAGGAGTAATTAGTTCCTCTTCATGCCACTCAATCATTCAAGTTGGGATCTTATTTCACTGACCCATCACCGTTGTACTGTGAATTACTTCCTTAAATGCAGGTTGTAACTTGTCCACTCAAACTGCACATAATGACATCTCTTACCACCTCCATCCTTTCTGTTTAGTTTAACTCCTTCAGCATTTCCCAGATTATTCTAGGACTAGGTCTTCAGATCATGTGTACTCTTTCCATCCCATCCTCAATTCAGACAAGTCCTAGCTTATTCAGCCTCCACCCATAGGCCATGCAGAACATTTGCATTTTCTAGCTACTCTTTTCATTAGCTTTATTACTTTGACTTATACAGCTTCTAAAATTAAACACAATAGTCCAGCCACAGAATGCAGTGTGGGGCAAAATCTTCTTGTCTCTGGCATCTTTGTCAATGTGCAAGTAGGTCAGCATCCTGCTTACATTGACTGCTACCTCCACAGTTTAGTGATGGCTATCCATCAGCTTCTTCACAACTACTCTTAGGTCTCTTTGTCCCCCTGTTGTTTTGACTGAGGCTTATCCAGTTCTGCATTCTTTCCTTGCTGAGATATACTATCCATCTATAACATTTTGCAGTTTCTGTACAGAAAAGTAAGCAATCTACAAGATATTAGCCCCTGATAGATATTTCAAATATTTTTTCAGAGTGTCTACTACATCCCCATCCCCAAGCATTACTCCTATGTTTGTATCATATACAAAAAGATCTACAAAAGGACTTACCTCTATCTATCAGCCCGTATCATGGCTGAGTCAAGCACATAACTACAGAGGTGCAGTGCTGTTTACTGATTTATTAATCTGCTATTTGCTATTCCTTTCTTTGGATAGTGTACATGTCACCAACACCCACAATCTCGTGCCTTGTAGACACTTTTCTATTAGTATAATCATCACCCTCTTGTACATCAATTCATATTATGTATAAGCCTCCCAGAAGCCATATATTACTTGTGTGATGTATAACATGCACATAATCAGTTTGCATGCTTATATATGGAATATGGCCTGAGACATGTTTGCTCTATGAGGAAGTACAACTGCTATAAAACAGGAACAACAGCAGGATACATCCCCAAAGTTGAGAAACAAGCACTGTAGAAAACATCACGGTCATTCATAGTCTATATGAGATTCGGTGTAATTGGCACTTCAAATGAAAAGTGTTTATTTAGTAGTGGTTTGTTCTGAACTAAAAATACAATTCCGATTAAAATTGTGATATACCAAATTATGAGAACAAGAAATAATTGTTTTTGTTGGTCTTCACTGGAGGATAAAGTAATTGAATTACTCAATAGTTCCCTTGTACTACAATGGAATCGTTCAGCAGTATATCTTCACTATCTTAATTAGCTTTCACTCGCTTATTAACTACACTTTAATGTGCTTATGACTTGTTTCTTGGTCCTCTGTTCTTGCTTTGTATTGATGCTATCTAACTGATTTGTATGTTGCAGGCAAGTCACATGGGGAGAGAGACATGATTCTTAGCATCCTCATACCTCTCAACTGTACAGATTTTTGCAGAATATCCAGATTCTGGCCTCATAATTTTGCTATGTTTTTTATAAAACAGTAGTTTTCTGGCAAATTAGCAGCAAATCAAGACTGAAGTTAGAAAATAATGACAGACATTTGAATTTCAAATCTCATATAATTCAGATAATTTGTGCTAATGCAAAACCTGTTATTCTATCCACTTTCCAAGTTTGTAAGAACAATATTTAAAAATTATCCCTATTTTTGGGCCTTTGTCCCACTTTTATTCATGGCTTTGTCCAGATTTCTTTGTCAAAGGACAAATCCTTATAAAACCTGTTAGTTAGTGCTTCATAGTTTGCTTTCTGCATGTTCGGAGCTACCTTTGAAGGTGCTACTTTTTGTGAATTTTAATAAGGTCGAGAACAGTTTTTGGTAATGCAAAATAATTTCAACTGGATTTGCACATTTATAGCAAAAACACTTTATAAAACATTTCTGACTAAAATCATTGTGTAACTTCAAGTGTTGTGAATGACTAGTTAATGTGACTGCTTGCACAAGGCTCATAAAACTGATACACTCCTCTGTACTCTCTTGGAACTTGATTATGAAATACTACAGTTCGTGGAGTGAGGCATGCATATAAAAGAGAAAATCCTTTGGTAATATTAATGTGCCCCCCGCAAGCTTTGCAAAATGCAGTAAGTAGCCCCCCTGTAGGAAAAGCTGGACAGCCCTGGTATAAGTTGTACTGAGTGTGACATGCCTTGAGTGCATAATAGTATAAATATCACCTTGAGTCTTCCCTGAAAAGAGTCCACTAGTCTAGTGGGACTAACTGGGTCAAAAAAGGATAAATAAATAAAAATATATGGCAGTTGCAGTACTCTGTAGTCTACCTTTCATTGTGTTTTCAACAACTGCTTATTCTAGACTAGAAAATGAAGACCCTGGGTAAGGATTGCTATTATGATCTGGAGATAATGTCCCATCAAATGTGCTTTGTTAACGAATTTTCCTAGCTTCTGTTCTATATTTTTCCCATTTATATTACTATGGTAATAGGGACTTGGTGAATGCAAAGCATTTGAAAAGTACTCCAAAACGTATATTTTATGTGTTACATGTATTAATGTGCAGTTATAATTTGGTTGAACTCTGAACAGTGTTTAAATTGAATGCTCTTTCTGTCTGAGTTTTGATTGTGTAATATTGAAAGGCTTCTCTAGAATAATAGATCCACCCATATACATTTAAGGATTACAGTTCTGTCTCCTGACAGCTTCTAGTTTCACCATAAATATTTCATGGCCAGCCAGGACAAGTAAGCACCAGTGAGATAAGTACATTGCTTTTCACTTTGGGTTTGTTTATTCAAGTTTTTTTTTCCCCCAATATATCTTCATACAGTTTAGTAAAGAATAAGAGAATAGTCTTATGTTATGCAGTGGTGTTTGTATTGACAGAAAGTATTCTGTGCTGAATGACTGGCGGACTCCTAATATTCCATATACCTAGAATTGGTTGGCAAAGGAATCTTTAATGTTGGGATAACTGGGGTGCTTTTAATACAATTGTTGAAGTTGTTACTGGTTTCTTTTTTTGTGTCTCCAGATAGGAGAGGTGGGTAAAAATAATGCCTTTTTTATCTACACACTTTCTCAAATTGCTACCATTGGTCTTGTTTAAAAGTGTAAAAATATACAAATCTGGATTTGTTGATCAGAACACCTTTAGACATTGCGTTTGAATACTCAGTATGGTTGTGAAGTTTGCATTTTCAGTTCTGTGCAGCACACAGTTGTCCTTTATTACTTCTCTGTTTAAGAATGAGATATTGAATTTTAGGGCAAATATTATGCATTTATTAATCTATTTATATTTATTAATTTATTTATTGTTCAAATTAACCTAAAATACAGCCACATTAGTCCGCATAAACCTGTGACCTTTTTTTTTTTTTTTTGGTCCTCACTTGCCGTTTGCCCCCAGACCATTTCCGTTGACTCAATGCGGCCCTTGCAACTGAAAAGGTTGGACACCCCTGATTTACATCTTGGTAGTTTAATATTTTACTATAGACAGGTTTTGGTTTCAGTGATGTTTGCATTTCCCTCAGGGCTCTGTGGGCTCTCTCTATTGTTATTTGCTGCATTTCTTCAGATTCCTCTAGGAGGGAATTTATTATTTGCTTGATTGTTGGTATTAAACTGTTATGAAGTACAGTTTCAGGTATTCCTCTGATGATGATATTGTTCCTTCGAGATCTTGCTTCCAGGTCTGTTAATTTTGCTTGTAAGTTTTGTATTTCTTTGTCATGGGCATCAGTTTTTTGAGAAATAGAGTCTATTTTTATTTCATTTTCTATTATTTTGGACTCAGATTTTTCCATTCTGAATATTATTTGGCTGAATGAGTCACCAAAGGTTTGAAATTGTAATAAGTCCTTTAATGCTTGCTGGATAGGTAATAAGGCAGATTTTATGTCTTCCAGAATAGCTGGCTGATCTGTCTTGAATTTATTTGTATTTTTAGAGTTGTCAGTTTGTTTAGTTGTCTTTTGTCTTTTTGAAGTTGTGTCTTTCTCAGGTTAAGCTAGTACTGAGAATTTGGTCTTAGTTGTTGTTGTTTCCATATTATTTTCCTCTTTTGACATCTTGCTGTATAGTGTTTTACCAATCTTGCAGTCAGATGCAGGGCCTTAGTAGCACATTGCTTAAGCTGTTATTCAGAAATCTTAGTTAATCCTGCTGTTTCTGAGCTGAATCTGTCACTTTTTCTTCCTCTTTTGTTTGCTGGATGATATTAGCAGTAAATATCTACAGTTATTTCTGTATTATTAATTCTGCGTTGCCTTCTGGGTTTGTTTTAATCCAGAGTATATCGAGACCTAGGTGATAGCAGTGCTCACAGAACAGCGGCCATTTTGAACTCCCGGAAAGGACCAATTCTTAGAGGGCCAGTACCTACTAAATTTAGGAGGCTGAACTTGTAAAAAATCTTTAACAGTTTGCATAGATTTAGCTTTTTCCTCCATCTTTTTAATAACTTCCTCAGTCATGTTGCCAAACAGGCGATACTGAATTAAAGGAGCATCCAACAATTTAGCTTTAACATGATAAGGCAAAGATTGCTCCTTAAGCCAAGCATGCCTTCTAAGCACAGACCCAGTAACAGCAGCCCTGCAAGAGGTCTCTAATGAATCAAAACCACATTGCTAAGTATGTTTTCCAACTTGTTCTGCAGAATGCATTAAATCCTGTAATTATTTAATTTCCACACAGTCCGGAATCAACATCATTTTCTTTTTAAGCAGTCCAATAACACGTTGCTGATACTTCTAACACATGAAACTGGCAGTTTAAAGCCCTAATGGCCAAGGTTGCAGAAGTGTAAACCTTCTTAGCCCATCTATCCAGCACCCTGGAGTCTCTATCAGAAGGGGTAGGATTTTTAGCAGTAGAAGCCTTAATGCCCTTGGGCCCCTGTGAAATAGTCTCCGGATCTGCAATAGGATTTTTGAAAAGGAACTTGTGGGACTGAGGGACCCTGTAGTATCTGTCAGGTTTTCTGGGAGCAGGAGGCAGGGAATCAGGGGCCAAACTAAATTCCAAGAAAGCATCATAAACAATGTCTAGTATAGGAGGAACAGCTAAAGGCCTATGCTGAGGTAGGAGAAGGAAATCCCTAAGGCTCTTTTCTGAATCAGAAAAATCTTGGCTTTCCCAGTGGAAATGCTCCCTTAGAGTATGTAAGGTTTCCCCAAAAGAAAAATCCTCAGGAGGGGAAGCAAGGAAATAGAGTCCTCTGCATCATAGGTTCATAGGTTCATACTAGGCTATTTGCCCGAGGGCATTTACAAGCCTAGCCCATCGTTTTGTGGCTTACGCCACCCCTTTAGTATGGGGAACTATACCCATTATTTTGCTGTGCCTCTGTCGAGCAGTGACACTGAGGTAATCCCTGGGGTATATCTGCGATCTCCCATCCATTGGTCAAGATTTCTCTTGAACAAGGCCAGCGAGGTGCTCTGCCTCACATATACCGGAATTTTGTTCCACAGCATAGGGAGTCTTTGGGTGATGAATCTATCCCTCCAGCACGTCCTATTAATAGCCGTGTCGAGGTTTAAGTCTCCCGCCCTTGTGACTCTGATGGATCTAGATTTTTTGAGGTGAAGCATATTCATCAAATCTGGGTTTGACATGGCCTTGTATGTTAGGCAAAGGTCACCTCTGAGCAAGCGGTAAGCGACTGAATAGAGCTGGAGTTCTTTCAGTCGGGCGGCATAGGACAGATTTTTGAGACCCTTTATCCTTTTGGTGAGGAACTTTTGTGGCCTCTCCAGCTGCTGCAAGTGTCGGGTCAGATACATTCTGAATGGGGCATTGTACTCAATCATTGGTCTGATGAGTGATGAGTAAAGGGAGACCATGACCTCCCTTGATCTAGATGAGAATCCCTTCATGATAAGGTGGGCAATGTAGAAGGTCTTCTTAACTACTTTAGCTACATGGGTGTCGAATGACAGACTACTATCAACCTGGGTCCCCAGGTCTCTGATGACTTCTTCTGTGCTCAGTGGATTGCCACCTATTTGGTAGCTAGGGGTAACCTTGTTTTTCCCTAAGGGTATGACTATGCATTTTTTGGCATTTAACTTTAGGCCATGGCTCTGGCACCAGTTATCCGTTTCTGTAAGACCCTTCTGAAGGATATCTGTGTCAGATGTGTTTTCTACTATGGCGCACAGTTTGCAGTCATCTGCAAACTTTGTCAGCCATAACCCTCCTGCGTTTGCTTGTACTTCGGAAAAGTAGATGCCAAACAAGAGTGGGCCCAGGACTGAGCCCTGTGGGACACCACTTGTGACAGGCTTTGAGTCTGACATGGCGCCAGCAACTCTGACCCAGTGGGTTCTGTCACTCAGCCAGTTTGCAACCCATCTTGTGATGTATGGGTTAATATTTAAGCTGATGAGTTTTTCAATGATACCCGAGTGGGGTATTGTATCAAAGGCCTTCGCCAGATCGAGGTAGGCTGTATGGACTGCCTTTCCTGATCAATGGCTTTGGTGACTGTTTTGAAAAAGTCAACCAAGTTTAAAAGGCATGATCTGCCTTTGACAAAGCCAAACTGGGTTGGATCCAAAGTCTGCAAATTCCCTATGTCTTTATTTATGAGGTCCATTATGATCCTCTCCATGGCTTTGCAGATAAGGCTTGTCAAGCTAATGGGCCGGTAATTTCCAGGGTCGGTGGAGGCACCGCCTTTGTGAAGTGGGACCACAGTTGCAGTGCGCCACTCCTGGAGTGCGTATCCAGAGGTAAGACTTTGATTAAACAGCTGTCCTAGCTGTGGGTTTAATTCCTCATTGAGTTCGTGGAGCACACAGCCGGGGACACCATCTGGTCCCATGGATGCTGTGTTTTTTGCTTTGGAGAGAGCAGTTCTCACTTGGGCGTTGGAAATTTTTGGGGGGCTGCAATCATTTGGTATAGATATCTCTCCTTTTGGGGGGGAGGGGGGGGAGAAGTTTGCACTGAACCTGTCAGCCAGTATGTTGGCAATGTCTGTAGGATCAGTAATCTTCACATCATTTTGAACTAGTTATGAGCATATCTGGGAGTTTCCTCCCAGGTTTCTAACATAGCTAAAGAAGGCCTTATGATTGTCTTTTGAGTCTTTAGCTATTTTTCTCTCAAAATTTGCTTTGGATGATTTTATGAGAGCTCTTAGTTTTTTGCTTATAGTGATCAAGGGTGTCTTACCTTTTAAGGATTTTGCTCTATCTTGTAGTAGCTTCCTCCTTTTGTTGTAGAGTTTGTTTATGGCTGGGGTCCACCAGACTGGACGCTTGCCTTTGGTACAAAGAGTCTTTGTTTTGCTTGGGATTGCCTTACCCATGCAATCCTGCAGGTGCTGGTAGAAGGCATTTGTAAGTGATTCAGCGGCTTGAGTACTGTTTTCCGCCAGCTCGGGGGCCTTAAAGGAGATCACACTAGTCTTTAGAAGTGTGAAGTCGGTTTCGAGAAGTTCTTTACTGTGGTCTTTTTTATTTCAGGTGGGGTGGGATGAGGACCTCCAGCGAGATTAGTTTGTGATCTGATCTCACCAGTGAGGGGTATACTTCCGGTGTTGAACATTGTGCTCCCATGTTCGTGATGATGAGATCAAGTATGTTATCTCCTCTTGTGGGGATGGTGACTAGTTGCTCCATGGCATTTGAGTTTATGAATTCCAGGAACTTTTGGGCTAGGGTGTTTGGGCTTGAGTAGTGTTCCCAGTCTATATTAGGGTAATTGAAGTCACCTAGTATGATGGTGTTTGGTGATACGTTTATCCCCTCTACTGTTTTCAGGAAGGCCATGTGGGGTTCCTGAGTTTGTGAGGGTGGCCTGTAACATGCTACAATTTGCAGAGCAGTCTTGCCTATGGTTAATTGCACCTGGATGGTCTCCGATGCATCGTGCGTTGCCACCAGTCTTGAGGTGTGGGTGTCCTTGATGAATATGGATACCCCCCCTCCTTTCTTGGTATTGTCCGGATTTTGGGGCCGGAACGCATGGTATGAGGTAAAACCTGATAGTGCTGGGGTGCTCTCAGGAGCCTTGAACCAGGTTTCTGTCACAGCACAGACATCGATGTTCTCCATACTGAGAAGTAGCGGGTATCAGGGGCTGCGAAAGCGCCTCAGAATCCTCTTAAGTAGGTAAGGGCAAATCCAGATAATCAGAAGAGTAAAAAAAAAAAAACCAGAATCCTGATCAGAAGATTCATAATCAACTTCAGTCCTAGGTCTCTTAGAAAGGGGGGGGGGGTTGGCTACTCCTAATTATAGTTATTAGATCTTCAGGCATTCTTATTTGTTTTTTAGGCCTAGAGGCCTGAGCATGTGGCCTGGGCGTCTTTTTTTTTAGACATGGATCGAGATTTAGGCCTAAGTAAAGAAGGAGGCGTTGGTTTAATACGCAAGTCAGTAGGCCTGAATACACCCTCAGAAGCCGGTGCCTGCACATTGGTTCTGGACCCATCCAAGGTAGAGACATCCACGGGTTCCATAGTTGAAGCATTTCGTGGCATATCGGACTCTGAATGGGTCTCAGTAGAGGCCTGCGAATAAGAAGTAGCGGGTATCAGGGGCTGCGAAAGCGCCTGAGTACCGGCGAACTGACGACAGTCTTAGAAGAAGCATCGTCGGCAGCTTTGGACCTCGGCGGCCTGTCTCTGTCTTTATATTTGCATTTTTCGGAATCCCGGTAGTCGGATGTCTAACCAATGACATTTCTGGATAATTAAACCAAGAACCAAAATATTTAGAGGCGAAAATATACCAACGACGGATAGTGTGCTGATTAAATAAAGCACAAAACCAACAGCAAGGTACATCGTGGTCAGGGCCTAGGCAAGGAATACAGTACGAATGAAAATCTTTATGAGGTATTTGCTTTCCACAAGCAATGCAATTAACTTTTACTGACATTGGTAAGGAGCAAAAAAACAAGTTTCCCCAACGGGGTACTTAGTTTTAGTTGAAGACTTTGGTTCTGAAACTCGAAAACGAAAATTTCAGGAGTCTGCCAACTGGCACTTGCAAACTGCTTCTGCTTTGGGTACCGCACGGCAAGAAAGACTGATGTAATGGCGTCAGCTGCATGTTTTATACCCCTGACGACCTGATGTCATGGAAGAAGGAACAGCAACCGACGCAGGACCCAAGACTTTGTTAATCAGGCCGAATGAGGGCAACCTCCAAGCAGATAACCCAAATGCAATGACTGCAACAATGAAACACGAACATCCATCAAAATTAGTTTGTTGCGATGATCACCAATGGCTCGGGCAATGAAACCCGCACAAATCTTGCAGGCTATGTCTAAAGAGCCAGGTCCTAAACAGTACACTCACTTCCCTGTGGGCATCAGTGTGTGGGATCTCGTGCCCACAAGAAGTGCATTTTCTGAACCCAGCTGGTTTGTCAGACTTCTCAGCCATGATGAAAAGAAGAAACTACAAATACCATCTAAAAAAGACTTTTTTATTTATTTATTTTTTTAAAAAAAATGACAGACAGGAAAGGAAATGGAAAAATTCCAACAATGGCAAACAAGAGTTATACCAGCTAGTTTAAAGTTTTAAAGGTAATGGAGAAACCCGAAAAAAAAAAAAAAAAAAAAGATTGATTTAGAGGATAAGGAACAGTAATAATATATAAAAACAAAAAAATTAAGGTTAACCTTTAAATACACTCATGACCCACAAGGAGCTACACGAGAAGGAAATCTCAACTTGACAAGCACTGCAAATGAAATCTGAGGTAATATGGAGGAAAGGGGCACTATGGGTAAAGGAGGAGCTACAGAGTCAGATCCTAAAAGTAAAAGAAGTGGCAGAGACTGATCTGAGAACCCACAGGTTGAGGAACGAATAAAAATGACAAAATCAAAAAGGTTATTACATGTTTGTGTTTGTGGTGGGGGTGTTGTTATTCAAGACTCTTGGTGTTTACTTTTTATGAAGTCGCCAAAAAGCTTATCTTAACTTTACTTATTCTTTATAGGGTAACTGCAAGTAGTACAGTCAAAAAGAATATGCTAGTGAATTCATACTAAACCTTAACAGTCTCTTGACATATTCCCCTTACTCTGTAGTAAAGCAACCTCAGAATTAGTATGTAAAACAGTCACAGGTTGCTGTACTGTACAGCCCCCAATGTAACAGTAAATTTTGGATATCATTGTTTACAATGAATTTATTGCTCATGTCACTTTTTGTTACAGCAGGTCAGAAAACCATCACACTTAAGATAGTATTCAGAGATCAAAATACAAAACAAAAAAAGGAAGACTACTTCTAATACTGTTCGAAACTGGCATCATTCTGATGCTTTCTACAGAGCAAGTGGCAGTAATGCACAACATCAAAGCACTTGGCTAGCATTCAAAAATCTGCACAAAATAAAACATGAAATGAAAAGAAATTAAAAGTTATGTACTCACCATAACTAGACATCTGTGTTGTGCATTTTCACTTGTCTTCAACCCGTGGAGTTCGGATGCGACTTGGCCGAATACCCCAGATTTCAGATCCAACTCTCGAGCTCCTCCCTCTACCCATAATGTTTTAGTCCATCCCCATTATCTCAGACTGAGTTTGCTGCCGTAAGGGCATAAAGCTAGAGAGAGAGAGAGACAGAAAAAGGAGTACTTGTATTAATTGCAAGAGGAGCTCCAATAGTGATAGAAGAGAAAAAAAAAAAACAATAATGGCAGATGCAATGTACTAAGGGGCTATTGGCTAGGGGGAAGATTACACTGGCATGCATTTACATCTCCCCTAAAACTGCTATAATGGAGCTTAAGAAAATTCTGGGAGAAATAATCAGCTTTCACCAAGGAATATTACTTACAGGTGGAGATTGGAATTTGGTTTGCAACAGTAAAGACGCGTCTGAGGGGCCTAAAAAGGAAGGGTAGATTTTTGAAGAAATTTATGAAAAAGTTTGGCATGGAAGATGTGAATTCAGTACTAGGAGTTCACAGTGAATTTAAATATTACTCACAGAGATACAAAAACTGGGCTATGCTAGATAGATTTTATATCTCACAGCAGCATGCACATTTAACTGAAGTTCTTGAAACGCACCCAAGGCAATAACTATTTCAGATCATGCACCAATAATAACTAAAATAAAAATGAAAATGCAACACTGGCGCTTTCCCACCTACCAGTTGAAGAAACAGGAATTTAAGGAATGGGTTGTGGAATTAATCCAGGAGCTACTAGAGAAGACAGATTTATCATATGAAAACGTAGCTAAAGAGTGGGATACAATTAAGTGGAGCTTAAAACTAGGTTGGAAATAAAAGAAAGGGAGACAAGGTTAAACAGTAACAAGAATTATTTAGAGAGCTTGACAAATGTTAAAGTAATCCAAAATAGGTGGAATCTCTCAGAAAAAAAGGAGCAACTATAGAAAGCTAAACAGAAAAAGAGATTACCTCGATATTATGCCGGAGTTTAGAAAGATTTCTGTTAAGCAACTGTTTTATTTGACAATTCAAGGGCACAAAAACTTCTAGCACAACTCAGGCAGCAAAAAGTGGAAAGGGCAGTCACCAAGCTTAGGGAGCATATAACAAGTGACCCTATAGATGCATTACAAATATTTCAGAAATGTTATTAAAAGTTGTATAAAGCAGAGAAATACGGAAATCAAGAAAAGGTACAAAATGGAAATGTTTATGGAAGAATTAAATATACCAAAGTTAAAGGTAGATTACCCTCAATTACTAACAGTCAGGGTAGGAAGGGATGAGACAAAAATGGCTATGTATAACCAATCTGCAGGAAAGTCCCCAGGAATAGATGGTATTCCTGTGGAAGTTGGAAATTAGGATGGAAAAAACTGATCTGGAAGATTAGTATTTTAAGAGAAGGATCAGTACCAGCATCCTGGAAGAAGGTGGTGGTAACGGTAATACCTGAAGAGGGTAAAGATCCATTGGATCCAGCTTCATACAGGCTTAGTTCAATAGTACACCATCACTATAAAGTGTTTATGTCTATAATGACTAAAAGAATGGCAAAAGTGACACCAAAACTGACAGATATGGATCAGTGTGGTTTTGTGGAGGGGAGGCAAACATTTGACAGTATTAACAGAACATTGATTATCCAGAGGGAAGCAGAATGCAAGAAAGTACCACTTTTATTGGTGGGTCTTGATGCAGAGAAAGCATTTGACAGAGTTGACTGGGACTTCATGAGCAGGGCAATGGAAGCATTTGCTTTCCCTGATACAGTTTTAAGGCTGATTAGAAGAATATATATGAGGGATCGGAGGTGCGAATTAAAGTGGGTGGGGTCCTCTCTGATAATTTCTGCTTGAGTAGAAGAACCAGGGCAGGGACGTCTGCTTTCCCCTTTGTTGTTTGCATTACAGATGCTTAGTTACGGTGAGTACATAACTTTTAAATCTGATGACGTCCTTTTCATTCTTCCTCAACCTTTGGGATAGAGTCCCCAGCTACGTTAATCTTGGGTTACCCTCAGGGAAAGATATTCCCGAGTACCACCGAACCAAAGGCGGCTCTGTTTCTAGAAGTAATATCCAATTTGTAATGAGCAACAAAGGTATGAGCATTGGACCATGTGGCTGCAGCACAGATATCAACAGCAGTTCTTGACTAAAAGGCAGATGAAGCAGCCATGGATCTGGTTGACTAAGCCTTGGAAGGTTTGAGTAAAGTCATGTCTTGGTGAGAAAAGACCCAAGAAACACAATCTGTAATCCATTTAGCTAAAGTAACTTTAGAAACTGGACACCCCAGTCTTTTTGGTGAAAGAGAGACAAAGTTAATTTGATTTTTTTTACTTGTTTTGTCCTGCGAAAATAACAATTGTGTCTGTACATCAAGGAGATGAAGCATGTACTCTCTTTTATTCAAAATATTTGGAAAGATGACTGGTAAATGAATGGATTTGCTTGATATTCTAAGCAGCCACTTAGGTTAAAAAGGAAGGGTTTGTCTGCAAGTTAACCCTATGTTTACAGAAAATGATGTAAGGGGTTTTGAGGAAAGAGCCTGGAATTCAGATAACCTCCTTGTGGAAGTAAGGTAATTTTAAATCAGTTTTAGCTGAAGGATCAAAACTTTTCTGAGTTAGACCTTGTAGCATATCTGTGAGAAGCCAGACAAGTGAATGATCCTTTACTGGTGGTCTGAAAAGAAAAATATCCTTTAGGAATGCTTTGTATAGTATGGACGAACCCAAGGAATAATTTCTGTCTCCTGTGTGGAAATTAGAAATAGTGGCTAAAAAGAAGTTATGTACTCACCATAACATTCCAACCGAGTTGTTGCTCTTCATTTGTCTTTAATCTGTGGGCACTCAGACCCAGCATGGACCGACTCAGCCGCATTTCCAGCATCTGATCCAAGCTCCTCCCCTACCCAAAATGCCCCCCCCCCCGTCTCCCTCCTCTCTTTAGACTGAGTTTGCTGCCCACAATTGCATCCCAACCTGACCCAAAAACCTTGTCCCATGACAAGGATCTCCATAAGCGAGGAGAACAAAGGCATATCCATACGGTGACCATTCCTCTTCTGGCCAGACAACCACACAGCCTACGCAAGGCAGGGGGAAGGAGGGAGGGATGGTTGAAAACAAATGAAGAGCAACAATTCAGATGGAACATTAAGGTGAGTACATAACTTCATCTGAAGTTGTCTTCATTTGCTCTTCAACCTGTGGGACAGAGTCCCCAGCTACTAAACACCTAGGAGGCCCTCATAAAAGGATATTCTGGAGCACGGGGGAGCAAAAGGATGCCCTGTTCCTGGATAGAATGTCCAACTTGTAATGCAAGAAGAAAGTATGGAAGAAGCCCAAGTAGCCACAGGGCAAATATCATCTAAAGACACTCTGGACCAAAAGGCAGCTGAAGTAGCCATAGATCTGATGGAATGCACCTTCACGTGACCTGGCGGAGATAAACCTCTAGCCGAATACATCAGGGTAATACACTGGGAAATCCAATGGGCAATGCTGACCTTCAACACTGGTTTCTCTAAAAAAAAAAAGGAGAATAGGAAAAAGAGTTGGTAAGACTTAAGGATTTACTCCTATGCAGGTAAAAACATAACTGTCTCTGCACATCCAACAAGTACAGTTTATACTCTCCCTTATTTTGAAAATTTGGGAAGAAAACCGGGAGATTAATCACTTGATTAATATTGGATTCCAAAGCTACTTTAGGAAGAAAGGATGGATTAGTACACAAGGACACCCTCTCCTTATGAAATATCAAATAAAGAGGCTTGACCGACAATGCTTGAAACTCCGAAACCCTTTTGGCAGATTTAATAGCAACCAAGAAAGCAGTCTTACAGGACAAAAACTAAGTCTACTGAAGCTGCAGGCTCAAAGGGGGGTGAGACCAAAGCTTGCAGAACTAGCGTGAGATCCCAAGGAGGTGTTGGGACCTTAACAGGTACCAAAGTAAAAATATGCTTTTCAAAAAGGCTTTACAAAGCTTAGAAGATGCTAGGGAAGCCATATTGTCACCTACATGAAAGTTAAATATAGCTGCCAGTTGGACCTCGACTATAGAAGAACTGGCACCTTGCTGAAAAATACTTGCTAAAAGTTCTAAAACTGCTGAAATCGGAGCAGTGAAGGGGTCTAGGTCACGCTGAGATTCCCAAATGTTTCCACTTACTGGAATAGACCTTCCTGGTAGAAGACTTATGAGCTGCGACCAAAATCCTTTTGACTGGTGAAGATAACCTAGGAGTCCTGACCATCATGGGAACTGGAGCAGCCAAGTATTGAGCTTCAAACTGACCAGGTGTGGATGGGGAATCCCTGAGGGATGAGAGATGACATCCAGGGCGGACACACAACACAAGACCACAGAGAGGGGAACCATACTTTGTGAGGCCAGAATGGGGCAATGAGGATGACCGAGCTCCCCAGCCTGCGAGCTTTCTGAAGAAATTTCAGTATTAGGGGAAGAGGAAGATAAGTATACAGAAGACCAGAGGTCCAAGACTGAACCAGAGTGTCTCTGGAGGCTTCCCCCTGAGAGGTTTCAGAGTGAAAAACTCATTGCACTTCAAGTTGGAAGGAGAGGCAGAGATCGCAGCAAGGCTGACCCCACTTGAGAAAGATCTGTTTAGCTACCAAAGGATTCAGAGACCCCTCGTAAGGCATCAAACTAGACCTGCTGAGCCTGTCAGCTAAAATGTTGGACCTCCCCGGAATGTGCGTTGTCACCAGAAAATAGCCGGTGGAGATCATCCACTCCCACACTCTCATGGCCTCATAACAAGGGATAAGACCTGGTTCCCTCCGGCTTGTTGATGTACCAGACAAAAGACAGTCTGTCTGAATAGCAATTGTCCCTAGGGGAAGATGGGCATGGACAGCTTGCAACGCTAGGAGCACTACCCTCATATCTCCAGGATGTTGATAAGCAATTGAGTCTTGTAGGGGGACCTCGTACCTTGGGCTGTCTTTCCCAAGCAGAGAACTCCCACCCTAATAGGCAGGTATCCATGGTCACTGTGGCCAAAGGGGAGGCATAAGGAAAAAAGGGAAACCCCAGATAAGATCTGGAGAATGAATCCACCACATTAGAGAGTCCCTACATACCAGATATACTCGAATAGGGCGAGACAACAAAAGATCTAGCATGGACCATTGAACCGCAGTCCACTGAAGTACCTGCATGTGTAACCGGGGCATGGGTAAGAATGATAGTGGCAGCCAGGGAGCTGCCATGGACCCCAACACCCATAACAGCAATTCTACCATCGGCGACTGAGCTTGAAGGATATAGAGGACATATAGTTTCAGAGACTGGATTCTTTCCAGGGTTTGTAAGAACTTGGTTTGAATCATCTCCAACCGAGCTCCACTGAAATCTAGCACTTGAACCAGAGCCAGTAACGATTTGTTGAGATTGATGGTTATGCCCAACTGGTGGGCTAAGTGAAACAGGGAATCCCTCGTTTTTGCAGAATTGATGCCTGGAAGGGGAAGCAAGGTGCCAATCGTCCAGGCAGGGAAGACCTGGAATCCCTGTAGTCTCAGGTGAACTGCTACCACTGCAATCACTCTGGTGAACACTCTGGGGGCTGTGGTGAGACCAAAGCAAGTTTCTCTGAACTGGTAATGACTTGACCCCTGCCAGAAGCAGAGAAACTTCACCGGGCACCTCCATTTTGATGTGGTAGTACACATCCTGAAGGTCGACTGAGCACATCCAATCACTCTCCTGCAGAAAGGGCAGGATAGCTTGAAGAGTGACTATCCGGAAGTTTGTCTTGACAAGTGAGATTTAAGATGGAGAGATCCAGCATGGGTCTTACGTCCTCAGTCTTCTTTGGCACCAAAACGAATCTGGATTAAATGTCTACTCTGGTCTGTGGGGGACGGGTTGGATGACTTGCCTTTCTAGTAGCTTTGCAATTTCCAGTGCTGCTTCCTTCCTTTGTGTGGGTGGAATAGCTGGGAGGTGTTTGGGGGGAAGTGGTGACTGAATAGCCTCTGGATATGGTTTGCAACACCCAACAATTGTCCATGATAGACTCCCACATCATTGGGTATAGCAAAAGGCATCCCCCAACTGCCTCCAGAGCCGAGCAACCAGGCAACCCTTCAGGGTTGCTGCGCAGGTCTGTCTGAGAAAGGCTCTCAAGACCCTTCATCCCTCAACTCCCGCCCTCTGCCTCAGGGGCAGTGCCTATCAAAGCAACATCTGCCTCTGGGGGAAGGCAAGTCCTGAGTGTCCTAGGGGTAGTGCAGAGATTTCCAGAACCACATCTTCTTGACCCCCTGCTGAGTCCTTGCAAAGGTCCACTAAGGGGCCGAAAAGCGGATCCCGACAGCAGAGTCTTCCCGTCTTTCTCACTTTGGGCTAGTGTCACATACTGACTTTCCAAAAAGGGTGGAACCATCGTACAGGGCATTAGTAAAAGATGCCTTAAATGGCTCTGAGAAGGAACTATGTCGAAGCCAGGCATGATACCGGATGGCAGCACCTGTTCTGGCAGCTGTAGTGGCTCCCTTGGTAGCACCACAGAGACGACGCACTGAGGTGTTAGCAATTGACGTGAGGGTGGCCACTCTAGAGGCGAAAACGTTCTTGTCCTCCCGCTGATACGGACCCAGGGTAGACTAAGCGATCTCTTTGACCAGATCTCACTGAAGGCTAATCACGTGTCCCAAATAGTTAAGCGCATCCACAAAAAAAGTCGCTGAAGCATACACCCGCTTCCCAAAACATTCCATCGTCCTGGACACATGGTCTGGTGGATGAACCGTGGAGCTCTCTTGTGAGAGCTCCTCCTTAGTGGCCACTGCCACCACCATGGCATCAAAAGGGGATCCCTTGGTCCAGTAATTCCTATCGGACGGCACACTTAAAATCTTATCCGGGAGTTTGTGGATTGGCTCCACAGTGTCTGGCTCAATCCATGCCAGAGTTGTAATTATGTCCACCAGGGGATCTGCGGGAGAGGACACCCAGGACGTAGAGAGGTCCTGTGCCAAATGCGTCCAGTAACACCAATTCATCCGGGTTAGGTTTCAGGGCAGACCACCCCCCCTTGCTACTGAAGGATTTCCATGTCATCTCCAAAAAAGACATCCTCGGTGGGTGACCGGGGGGAACCTTCCCTTTCCTCTAAATCAGTGTCTTCCTTGAATGACTGCAACGGGAGTCCAAGTGCCTCCTTTTACACGTAAGCTTGCGACGCACCTCCTCAGAGGGGGAGAACTCGCCAACGTCTCGCTTTTCCCAAGTGAAGCTCCCTGAGGCAAAGAGGTGGCAGGCTGTCCCTGAGGTAGCAGGATGGCCAGATCCGTACCAGAAACTCGGGGAGCCAGGGCGGATTCCAAAGATGAGATCAAGGATCTCTATGGAATCGAGAGAACCCTCTCCACAATGTCGAAAGCAGAAGGGGAACCGACCTCATGAGAAGTGGCTACAGATGGGTCCGCAACCCTCTCAATCAATGGGGGAGCCAGAGCCAAATATATAGGCACCGAGATTCCAAGAGGTAGGCTCTGCTCCGAAAAACTGAGTTGATACCATCCCCACGGATCCAGTTCAGAGAGCCAGATGGATCTGAGCTAGTCAGATCTGACTTACTCAAGGTAATGGCTGGTGTCGCGGTACAAGTTATCCTTGGCTCCAACCCGAGACATAGAGGGTCCTCGGATCCAAGGGCTCCAAAACTGGGGGTCGGATCGGAGAAGGATTAATTGGTATGAACACGGACTGCCTGCCCCCTGCGCCAGCGAGAGAGGGGGTAGGCAAGGCTCCCATTTGTATCTGGGTCCAGATAAATGTCTACATCATCTTGTCCACCTTTGCTTCGGACAGGCTGCAGGTAGATCTGGACGAAGAGGCCACCCATACTGGCCTAGAAGATGATGAGATAGAGCCTGAACCAGCAAATGGGTCCTAAGTTCCTCCGGCTCTGGAGAAAAATGAGAGTGAACTTAGCCGGGGAGAATCCATTCTCAGAGCTGAGCAGACCTTGGCTGGTGGAGCAGCGGAGGATGAGCAATCAGGGGACTGCTTCCTCGGCTTGTCCTTGTGCTTAGCTGGCTTGTCCCTGTCCCCGAACCTCTTGGTGGAAGGTTGAGTCCCAGAGGCCAGGGCGGAAATAGAAGTAGCCTAGATTGAGGAGGCCTGTGCCATGGTGGTAGGAAGGGGAAGAACTAGCTTTTTCTTCCTGTCCATCAATACATGGAGATTGAACTCCACGCAGATGGAACAGGACTCTAAATGAGCAGCTCCAAGGCACTCAATGCACAGATCGTGGCCATCAGCTAGGGACAGCTTATGGTCACACTCCATGCACTTATGGAACCCTGGTTTGGGGGTCTCAGACATGACTGAAAAACTGAGAGACCCAACCAGATCACACGCACACACACACACGCTCGACAGAAGGGCAGAAAAAAGTTTCTAGTTTTTTTTAACCAATGTGAATGTGTGAAGGGAGGTAGAAAACATAGAAAAAGAAATCTAAGTAGAAAAAGGTATATAGATAAAAGAAAACACTTACCACAACAGAAGCTAAGAGCAAAAGATGATGCTTACACCAAGCGTGGCAAACAAGATATGAAGAGAGGATGGAGACAGGGGCATTATGGGTATGGGAGGAGCTTGGTGTTCAGAGCAGATGCTTGAAATGCGGCCTAGTCAGATCTGTGCTGGATCAGAGTACAGACAGGTTGAAAAGCTAATTAACACAACTTCACATCTGTAGCTTAATGGTAGAGAAACTAGCTCCTTTAAAAAGACAGCTAAAAATTAAAGTACTGCAGAAACTGGAGCAGAGAATGGGTCACTGTCATCATTCAATGTCCAAAGGGAGAATCTTCTCCACTTGCTCATGTAAACTTTCTTTTTGCAATGCCAAAATAATGATATGTACGGGAGAAGAAAGTCTGGGCTGTCTAAACATTACTGGAAGGGGAAAAACTGTGCTTAGTTTGAGGGTCTGGGATGTTGGATCTCTGATGGGTGAGAGAGGAGATCCAAAAATGGCTACAATAACTATGTAGGATAACGAAGGTGAGACCAAGACAGAAGGCAGCAATGAGAATGACTAAGCTCTTCAACCAACTTGCCTTCTGCAGAAATGTGGGAATCAAGGTAAGAGAGGGATAAAGACAGGGAGGCCAAGTGTGGAGTAGAGCAACTCTCTGCGACCCCTCAGAGGTCATAAGAGAAAATACCTGCTACACTAGTTGTAGCGAGATACAAGGATGTCACAGCAAGTCTAGTTCCAATGACAAAATATCTATCCCGCCACAGATTAACTGAGGCATCAGGAAGGACTTACTTAGTTTGTCCACCAACACATCGGTTTTCCATGGAATGTGCAATGCAACTAGAAAGCAGTCCAATGAGATTGCTCATTACCACACTCTCATGACAGCTCTGCAGAGGGGATAAGATCGGGTTCCTCATCTGTTGATGTACCAGACCAAAGATGTTGGTCTGAGCTTCAATAGTCCGCAGAAGAACAGCATCCTGAAATGCTTACAATGCGAGAAGAACTGCTTTCATTTCTAGTGCACTGATATGCAGATTGTTCTCTTGGGAGGACCACCTACCTTGAAACATCCTTCCCAGGTAATGTCCTCCCACCCCAGGTGGGAAGTGTCCATGGTCTCTTTGGCCACTGGGGGCAGCAAAACAAAAGGTCTGCCTAGATGAATGTTGTCCGATTGAATCCACTGGTGAATGTGTGGTTTGGAAATTGGAATTAACTTGAGTGGAAAGGACAGAGGTTGACAAAGAATGCATCAGTGAACAGCTAGAGTCAACTGAAAGGTGTACAGAAAGAAACATGTCAAGGGAAGTAATACAATGGCTGCTGCCACGGATCCTAGTGCTTGAATAACTGACCTTACTGGAGGAGATGAATGGGAAATAAGTAGATGAAGCTACCTGTGTTGTTGTATCCAGAAGTGTATGAATGAAGTCCAGGCTCTAAACTGGTGTTGGATTTGATTTGGCATAATTTATTATTATTCCCAGTAACTAGCGAATCTTGAGGAAATAGTCCCTGGAATGTAGGAGATGATACTTTGGGGGGGGGGGGGGGGGGGGGGCAGTCATCCAGATATGTAAACACTCAGAATTCTTTGAGTCTCAGATGAGCAGCCACCACTGCCAAGAATTTGATAAACACTGTGGGGGCTGTGGTGAGTTCCAAGTGCAGGGCTCTTACTTGGTAGTGACTGGCTCCTAGCTGACAACATAAGTGTCTTTGGGAGAAGCTGTCTATTTTGATGTGGATAGTACACATCATGAAGATCTATGGAGCACATCCAATCGTCCTTGAGAAGGAATTTCAGGATGGACTGCACTGTGACCATTCAGAACTTTGACTTCTTCACATACTGATTCCGTTTGCTTAGATCCAAAACTGTTCCATGGTTCCCTGTCTGCTTGGGCAATAAAAAGAAGCACGAGTAAGTTCAGAGCCCTATTTGGTCTGATGGGACCTTTCAGATGACTCTTCTAAGCAGCTTTTGAATTTCTTTTGCTGCGTCTTTCTTCTGACTGGGTGGAACATTGGGGAGTTTATTCCTTTTGGGAAAAGGAAGTTAGAAAAAATGGATCAAAACAGCCTCTGGATATATTTAGCACCCTGGTATCTTCTGTTATGTTTGCCCAGGCTTCTGGGTGCAGGGATAATTCGTCCCCACACTGAGATGGGCCGTCAAGGCAGTGCTTCAGAAGCACTGTACGAGTCTGCCTGGAAAGAAATCCTAGAAACCCTAGTTCTACAGGCCTCATCTGTCTCTAGAGGGAACGTCTCCCATTATAATTTCCTCCTCTGCTTCTGGAGAAATTGCCCCCCCATGGATCTTGGAAAGGTCACCAAGATTTTTGGAACCATGTTTTCTTATTTCCTAACCAAATCCTGGAAAATGTCCATTGAAGGATAGAAAGTGATTCCTTTGTATAACGGCCTGAAGAAGACCTTGTCGAAAGCGCTTGCCGGATGTTTTAATAAACCAATTATTTTACTTTCACCTCGCTGAACGCTTGGATTATTGATTTTGTGTGATTCTCAAGTTATTGTTCGGTGGAGTTGACTGGTGTTGTTGGAAGTTCCTAACAGTGCTGAATAGCATTCAGTGACTTTTGTAGCTGATTTTTTGAACTCAAACAGCGTATGATGTTGTGCCTAGCAGGCAGCCACGTCGAATATTAGCGGACTTTGTGTATCCAGATTTCTGCATCTCCATGCAACAGCTTTGACTTGAACAATTGGACTTGGTATTATTTTGTGTGTGCACGGAGCTTGTTGTGAGTGTTTACTTGTCTCTGCATTGTGATTATTAACCTTAAAATCAGCCTACCTTTAAATGTCCACAATAGCAGCAATTAGCTTTGAGCAATGACCCTTGTAGGGATAGCTGAGCCACATTTGAGGCGCAGGTAAACTGCATACGCCCTTAAGCTACTAAATAAATCATCGGCTGCAAATGTTTAAAGCTGAATATGAAAATAATTTAATTGAAATAATGTTTAAGCATTTTCTTTCAATAAGCTATGTAGACAGTAAACAGCTTACACAAGAAACTAAAAATAAAACATAAAAAAAGGCTGACTGCCAAAAAAAAAAAAAAAAAAATTTAAACTAAAAACTACCTATATCTGTCAAAATATATCATGCCTCATTACTTCTAGGAACCGATCAAAAACGGAATCTCGGTTTATAAGTCCCCAAACATGAATTCCTGTGGCTTTTCAATTTTTGAAGACATCCTGTTTCCACACTTACATGCCTTGAGGATGGGTCTCAACATTCTACTGTGAAAAGAGGCATCATGTGTTCTACCCAGAATCTTAAAGCAGCAGACTTTCCATAAATGAAAACAGTCAAAAAGCAACAGTTAGTTATATATGGAAGCTGAAATTTATTTTTGGAATGGCAAATGCAGTCATACATAATTTTACTATTTTCACAAAATATAGTTTTGCTAAAAAGGTAAGTGCAGTGAAATTTTTTTTAATTTTACCTCCATCCAATACATTTGTATAAGTTCTTTGTTATGCTTTCCTAAAGACAATTATGACTTCCAAGACTCCTACAGTAATTTTTTTACACATCTACCTCTCTTCTAGACTAAAGAGTTTTTTTTTTTATCGAGTTTCTCGAAAAGTGAAGCTTGAGATAAAAAAAAATATATTTTGTCACACTCAGCAAGCTTCACATTTGCTATTTTACCTGTGTGAGGGCTAGCATTCTCCTTCACATTGACAGTTTTCACAAATGTGTAGTTTGTGAAGTCCAACTTGTCCAGTTTGCTATCAGCAGGAAATGGACCAACTTCTACCAGTCCCTTAAAAGTTTCTGCAATGTTTGAAGTTTTACACAGGACAGCTTAAAAAAAGGACATTAACAGTGCAAAGGTCCTAACATGCACACATACTTTAATAAAGTGGCAATTGTTTTTTTTTTTTTTTTTTTTTGGGGGGGGGGGGTGGAGTGGAATCTAATTTCTTCACTATATTTTCTTTCTAGATATGATCACAGCAGACTGGCATCCTCTTTTCTGAAAATATAATTAAAAACAGAAAAACAATAAAAATTTATGCAACTTGAAAGGAGTGTTACAAATTTCTAAATCAGTCTTTGTAGTGTGGTAGCTAAACAGCTGAGAAATTAAATGAATAAAGGTAATACAGGTTACTGACAAGATTCAAAAAAAAATTAATTCCCTGTAAAGGAAAACTGTTTTTGTCAGCTCTGGGATAACCCCCCTTTGTGGAGTTAAACCACTACACAAAGGGGGAGCCACCACTGATCCTGGGAACTATCACCCTATTAGCCTGACAAGTCTGGTCTGCAAGGCCATGGAACGTATCATCATGGAACTCAAACAAAGACATAAGTAACCTCCAAAATCAGGACCCCACCCAGTTCGGGTTTGTAAAAGGCAGATCATGCCTTCTGAACCTGATCGACTTCTTTGAGGCTGTCACCAAAGCCACAGACGAGGGTAAGGTGGCTCACACAGCCTATCTTGACCTCACCAAGGCATTCAACACCATCCCCCATTTTGGAATTATAGCTAAACTAACTAAACTAGGTATAAATCCATACATCACAAGATGGGTTGCCAACTGGCTCACTGACAGAAACCACACTGTAAAAGTTGCAGACTCCAAATCTGACTTAAAACCAGTGACAAGTGGAGTACCACAGAGTTCAGTCCTGGGATCTCCCCAGTTTGTTATCTACTCCTCTGAAGTAAAGGCTAACACAGAAGGCCTCTGGCTAATGAAGTTCACAGACAACTGCAAACTAGGAGCCATAGTAGAGTCCCCAAATGATGTGGACATCCTACAGAAGGGCCTCACTGAGAGAGATACCTGATGTGAGAGGCATGGCCTCAAGCTCAATGCCAAAAAGTGTACAGTCATCCCCTTTGGTAAAAACTCTGTACCCATGAACTACCACATAAACGGCAGTATACTTGACGCCGAATGTGTGATAAGAGACCTTGGGACCCAGATGGACTGTAGTCTCTCCTTTGATAATCACAACGCCACAGTAGTCAGGAAATCCTTCTATGTGGCACACCTCATCACAAAAGGGTTCTCATCCAGGAAAAAAAAAGTTAATTGTTCCCCTCTACTTGGCACTCATTAGACCCATTATAGAGTACAACTCCCCTTTTGGAATGTACCTTACAAGACATCTGCAGCAGCTGGAAAGGCCACAGAAGTACCTCACAAAGAGGATTACTGGCCTCAAACAGATGGCCTACACTGACAGTCTCAAAAAACTCCAGCTTTACTCTGTAGCATATTGCCTACTCCGAGGAGATCTCCACCTAACATATAAAGCTATGTTAAACCCAGAGCTGCTGGACATACTACATCTAAAGAAATCCCAATCCCTCTGAGCTACACGCTCTAGGGACCTAAGCCTCGTCACCACAATCAACAGGACATGCTGGAGGGATAGATTCCCGTCCCAGACTTCCTATACTCTGAAACAAGCTACCCATCTATATCAGGCAAAGCTCCTCATTAGCACTCTTCAAGAAAAACCTTGATGAGTGGATGAGGAATGGGAAATACACCCTTGGGATTACTTCTGTGGCTCTGCTTGACAGGAGCACAGGAAATTAATTTTCGTAGGTGGCGTACGCCAGGGAACCTTGTTGGCTAGGCTTACTTAGGCCCTTAGGCCGATAGCCTAGTACCTACCTATGAACCTATACAGGGATGAAGCACATAGTATGAACTAACCCACTCTGACTGTCTGCTTAGTCATTGAGGGACATTAATGTGAGTAGTAGATGAATGAGGAAATGTCTGCCTGCTCACCTCTGGGGGGGTGCTGTAACAAAAAACAGGCATCAAGGCTCACAGCTAAGTCAGGAGTCAGTGTCAAAGCAGTCAGCAGTTAACAAGGTGAGCAAAGCAAATGATGAGTGCCTCCTCAAGGAGACAGTGGTGACACACTCAAAATGCCCAAACTCACCCAGTAATGACCCAGGACACAAGGACTTGGAACATAATTCAATTCCACTCATCTGAAAATATGACAAGACTAGCATTCCTGCTCCTCCCCTACAATCATGAACCAGTGCACAGCCTGGGAGCCACAAAGTTTTCCTCCCTGTGGAGAGTGGACTTACCAGTGAAAGGTCACACTGTAGTATACCTCAAAATACAATGGTCCTACCGAAAGAAAGCATGTATTTTGTTAACCAAGAAAACCTATGAGGTACAAACATCTTTTCTTCAGGTGTGGCACTGTGCATAACACTATATGGTTAAGTGTCTTGCTCAGTCACACAGCAAGCAAAAGAAGGCAGAGGGAATTGAACACTGGATTACAAGGCAGCACACATTAGTAGTTCATAGCCTTAATCCTCAGGGCTAAATGGCAACGCTGAAAAAGTACAAGGCAGCAACTAGGACTGAAGTGCATCAAACCTTTTCAAATCAAGTTCTATTTTTTTTTCTCTGTGGCAAAACTAATCAACTGTGCTTCACAGTTATCTTAGTCATACAAAATATACTTTAAGCTACTACAATTGCATGTACAGAAGATCAACATTACAAAGTCATTTGAGGCAGTACACATGATTAGATAAGCCCTGTCTGCTTCCTGCGGTTATTTATTAATGTTAATGAATAGAAATTTCTCTCACCTGTCTCCATAAAGCATAGGCTTCTGTAAGCATTGTATGCAAGCCTCATGAAACCATTGTTTACAGTTACAGCACTGAAGCATCTTCAGATACCAGCTGCAAAATAAAGCAAATAGTTAAAGCTAACAATGAATCTTTCTGAATATTATCGGTACTCAACTGGATTCTCAATTTTTTTCTGTTCAAAACTAAAAACCCAAGCCTCAGGACAGCCAAACAAAACAAATACAAAGAGGGTATAGTTATCAAAGGCAAACACAACAATGTGCCTTATTTCCAATAAATTATAAAAATCTTATTTCACATTTTTTAAATATTTCTCTATTAATTGTACAGTTCACAAATTGAGCACAGTGTACAAAAAACATTCCATTCAAAACACACATTGATTGTTACTTAATACTGGAATATTTTAATAAAAAATCTAAGGAAAAAAAATATTCTGGTGTATGTCACAGTTTGCCTTACATAGATATTCAGACAGGCCATCCTGCATAGCAGTGCAGGTCACACTTTGCCTTACACAGATATTCAAACAGGCCATTTTGCATAGCAACGATCATTTTAATCAATCACCCAGAGTCTGAGGTGTTAACTTGCCAAACGGGAAGACAAGATTGCTTCAGACAAGCGTACTGATAGTCAAACTTTTGCAACACTTACCTAAAATCAAACTGCTTTTAATACATTTATGGCGAGAAACTTTGTCAAAATTTTTTTTTGTTTCAAACTGCTGTAAGCTAAAACAATATGAAGCTGACAGCCATCTAGCAGATCTCTTCACCTATTTATTCATTTATTTTAAATTAAGAAACATTTTCACTGTGCCAGACTACCCTTTTTATGAGGTTAATTAACAAAAAATTCCAATTAACAAAGTTAATAGTGCTGCACACACCACATGCGGCTGCATCAAGACTATAAAGCAAGATTTCAATAACATTAAACACTCAATTCAGAATTAATTATATGGCTGCCATTCAAACTGTGATACTCACAGACTAGATATACTACATCAATCCCACAGCTGAGTTATAGCTAGCAGATCTGGTACAGAATAAACATTAAGTACGAAAGGCAAATAAAAAGTAAATGATGGAACGACTGTTTACGCGACTCCTAAACATGGGAACACTACTATTCAAAATAGGCTACTTGGGTTTGGCATTTAACGTTTTATAGGCAGTAATAGTGCTTTCCCACAGGGAATGTATTCTAGTGTTTTAAGGAAGCCAACATACCCCCCCACCGCTGATTTCTTCCTCATCCTGTGGAGATCGCTGAGCTGTTATCCAGATTATCAAAGCTCCCTGGCTTGCACATAAACTATCACATTTAAACAGGTCTGCAAGGGTTATGACAAAGAATGCAGACTTCCATTAACCGAGCTACTAATTACTTGCAAGGGAAGAGCTGACCAGAAGCAAAAATTATGCATTACAAAGATGCTGAAAACCACATGATGCACCTCCATACCTTGCAAACTTGTAATATTAATATTTGCTATATGACTGAGAGATCGCAACTAACTTATATCATATGTATAGTTTAAAATGTTTATAATATGTGGGGGGCTTTGCCCCCCACAACCTCCCTTACTATGTATTCTAACTCCAGGATCGCATTACAGTGGGGAACAGGCCATATATATAACTGTCGACGAAATTAGTTACAGTGAAATGAACTTTCAGTGAACTGGTCCTGTTGATTTCACTGTCAGTGAAATGAGCTTTCGATGAAATGCAGGTAACCCATATATATATATATATATATATATATATATATATATATATATATATATGTGTGTGTGTGTGTGTGTGTGTGTGTGTATGTGTATATGTGTATATATATATATATATATATATATATATATATGTGTATATATATATATATATATATATATATATATATATATATATATATATATATAAACATATACATACCGACTGTTAACTCTTACACACAGTATTCCAAAAAAACACAAGCAATTTTACAATAAAACATAACAAATGGGTCACAACTTGAGGTAATAACACCTCTTGTACACCCCTAAATGTGACTGTCATAAATAACTTTACAGGCCTAATTCTCAAAACAGGTAATAAAGACATAAATTAATTCAAACCTGGTAACAGATGCATCAAGCCTTAACTGCCAGTATAACTCTCTGTATTCATATTTGTTCTCCCATAACTCACCCATTGGGTCAACCAAAACGGTCTCCAGGATCCAAAACTTGAAACTTGAGAATTCTCCATAGACCAAAGAATATTTGTGTAGGGCATTGTTGGTGCTTCCCTTACCAATATCATAAATATGTTCATATATTCTCTTTTTAAAAGCTCTCTTGGTCTTTCTTACATAAAATCCCGAACCACCACTGCACTTACCAATACATACAATACCCATAGCGTTAAAATTCCCTTAGGAAAAGTATACTTTTATTTTACAGAAATTGTCCAAAACAATTTGGTGGTCTGTTAAAATGAAATTACATTGGAAACATGCTCCACCTTTTTTCATCCCCCTATAGTTAATTTGGTTGCATCTGAAGTTTTCTAACATTTTTAAGGCTCCGTGTACTGTACACAAAATTAGGTTTGTGTTCTGCCTTTTCCATAAAAGTACTCCAGTTTTCGCTAACATTTTTTTTTTATCCCTGAAATGTTAGCATTGTATTCTACCACTAGTACCTTGATAAGTATTACATCTACGGGGACAGTTATAAGTTCCCAAATGATTGGTCAAACCTACCCCCAAGTAAAGGATTGTACAATGTTCCTCAACCACTAAAAACATTGTTACTTATCTCCATTATCACTTTTTCAGGGAAGCCACTAGACAAAAACATTTTTTCTAACTTTTTTTCTGTCCAGGTAAAAATCATCCACTCTAGAGGTCATCTGGGCTAGCAGTACAAACTGGGCCTTGACCAAACCTTTTTTCAAGAAAAATGAAGGGAACACTTGAAATGTTAATATGTGTTGTTGAATGTTGGTTTCTTTTATATCTTTGATTCAAGCTTACCACCTTGTATAGTTAATAGGGGTGTCAAAAAAAATTACCTCGCCAACTGAGTTTATGTGAAAATGCCAAGAACTTGCTATGTGATGTTAATAAATTTAGCAGTCAGCAGCTTCCTCTTTACTACCATTCCATGAAATAAATATATCAAGGTACCCAAGGTAAAAGGCACTGTTTGAAATTTTCAGAGGGAAATACAAAATGTTTTTCCTCCAAGTCACTAAAACCAAATTAACAAAAACTAGAGCACAAGCTGCACCTGTAGCTATACCCCTGACCCGTTTCAAAAATTCACCTTCAGAGTTTAAGAACTTGCTCTCTAACACAACAATCATACATTCAACAAAAATGTTAATTTCAGAACTCAATAAAAATTGACAATCCACCAGGGTGTTGTGAAACAGAGTCAAGTCCCACATCCTGTGGAATAAAAGTCTTGAGCATCCACAGTGAGGGAAAAAAAAACTGGTTGTCACTATAAAAACTTTCCTCAACTCTTCTCAGGAAATCCAAGGAGTCCCTGAGAAGAGGCTCCTCAGTATGTGTAAAAAGTTTCAGTAGTCTGTCTAGCATGACTGCAGAGAGTAGGTTTTAGAATTTTGCACAGTATTGGGGACATGTTATAACCTTATATATGTGCTTTGGTACACCTAACTAGCACACACAAGGATATAACATGTCTCCCTTAGAGACAGATTGTTGCTGCATAAAATTCTAAAACCTCCCCTTTTGCAGTCTTGGTAGACAGACTACAGAAACCTTTTACACACAGTGAAATGCATCTTCTCAGGGACTTCTGGGAAGAAATGAGGAAAGATATTAATGACAACCACTTTTTTTCTAACTGTGGATGTTCAAGACCTTTTTTTTATTCCACAGGATGTGAATCTCGAATTAATGACACTTTCTAGTGGATTGTCAACATTTATAGAATTCCAAAATCAACCATATTGTTGACTGTATTACTATTGTGTTACAGAACTACATACACTTTGAAGGTTCATTTTTCAAAAAGGTCAAGGGGGTAGCTATGGGTGCATCCTGTGCCCGGGTTTTTGCTAATTTGGTTTTACTGACTTGGGAAAAACATTTTGTTTCCCTCTAAACATTTCAAACATTGTGTTCTTTACCTTGGGTACCTTGATGCATTTATTTTATGAACAGTACTTAAGAGGAAGCTGATGAGTCTGTTAAATTTAGTAACCTTACTATCAAGTTCTGGGTATTTACACAAACTCACAGTTGGTGAGGAAAATTTTCTTGACATCACTAGTAGTATTCAAGGTGGTAGGTTTGAATCAAAGATACAAAAAACTCAACATTCAGCAACATGTGTTTTTTTTTTTTTGTTTACATTTCAACAGTTCCCATCCTTTTTCTTTGAAAAATAGTTTGGTCAAGGGCCAGTTTATATGGCTAGCCTGGATAATTAGCTAACTAGAGTGGATAATTTTAAAGTGGAGAGAGAAAAAAGTTGAAAAAAAAAAAAGTTTTTTTGGTTTAGGGGCTACCCTGAAAAACTGGTTGTGGAGATTACTAACATTTTTAGTGGCTGGGGACATTGCACAAACATTTATCTGGGGTAGGTTTAACCAACCATGAGGGAAGTTACAGACGTCCCAATAGAGGTACTACTTATGACAAGGTTTTAGTGGTAGAATACAACTATAACATTTCAGGAATTAAAAACATTACTACTGAGCTGGTTTTGGAAAAGGCAGGACCCAAACCGAATCCTGTGTACAAGACAGGTTAGAACCTTAAAATATATTAGAAAACTCAACATGCAATCAAATTAAGGGTGGGGATGAAAAAAATGTGGAGCATGTTCGCAAAGCAATTTCATTTTAACAGATCCCAAACCTGTTTTAAGCAATTTCTTTAAGAGTAAAGTACACCTTTCCTTGGGCACTTAACACGAAGGATGTTGTACATATTTGTAAGTGCAACGGCTGTTCAGGATTTTACATGGGAAAAAAGACAGCTTTTAAAGAGAGAATACATGAATATCTTTAAGATACTGGAAAGGGAAACACCGACAAAGCCCTATACAAACACTCCTAGAAGATACCTGGACGGTGCAGTGGTGCAGTGGTAGCGTTATCGCCTCACAGCAAGAGGCTCTCCGGTTAGATTCTCGGCTGGGGGGCCTTCTATGCGGAGTCTGCATTTTCTCTCTGCATTTGTGTGGGTTCCCTCCAGGTGCTCCAGTTTCCTCCCACATTACAAGACATGCATCTGGAGTATTAATCCCCGGGCCTCTGCTGAAAATTGGCTTTGTTCCAAGTTGGACTTTCCCAGTTAACAAATGCTAAATAAATAAAATTTTGAATTTCATATGGCCGAGACCATATGATCTACGTTTCAAAATTCTGAACACCTGCAATAAAAACAACAAAAGAAAATTTTCCTGGACGTTTTTGCAGGGGGGCAAGCACCCCTGTACCCCCACACCCCCCACTATTTAAATATACCAACTCTGAAATAGCACTACAGCAAAGAAAAGGGAAAATTTCCCATTCCGCACTGTACTGAGATCTCCATTCAGAATGTTTGGAGTTTTAAAACTTTGATCATATGGTCTCGGCCATATGAAATTCGAAGTTTTAAAACTTCAATCATCTGAAGGGAACCCAGACACAGCATCCACCGTGTCATAAACACTGTAGAGCAGAGTCTAGCACTTCTAACAGGGAAGACAGTGTCGCAGTTTGGCAAGGAAGTCAAGGATTGCTGCGTACTAGCAAAAACAGACAGCAGATATGTTGACATTAGTCTGACAACCTATCTTTTTTCCCAGATCTATCAAATGAACAGTTTTTACCTGTCATTTGGAATATGGTTACAAGCAGAAAAAGCCTTACAAAACCTATACCCATTATCAAAAATGGTAGCAGTGAATTCCCCTGAGTTTTTATAAAAGAACTTATGCGTTGGGCGTCCTAAAAAATCTGTCATGTTTCTTGGAGGGGGGGGGGGTCAAGAAGCTGGGGAAACAGAAGCAGAAGAAAAAGCATCTAAGGATCCTAAAAACAAAATGTATGTACTCACCATAAAGTAGAGTTGTGTACAATTGCCATAAATGTAGATGTTAAGTGTATTCACTGTTGCAGTCCTGACTTGTAGGATTGCCCGCTGTGGAAGCTCTTGGCCGGCCCGACTAGCAGAGAATATCTTCCCCTCCTTCTGAAGCCGGCGGACACCCTTTTCAATGTCAATATGTTTAGGTATAAAGGGAGTCAGCCAGTGCCATGACCTCAGTACTTTCTTGTCCCCAACAAGTAGGAGCCTCCCACTGTTTCCTTATGGCTATGAGTCTGGGACCCTGCATTCCAGAATAACTGTAAAAAAGGAAAAGGGTCATCTTGACTGAGAGGGTGAATCTTCCAGCCTATCTCATAGGCCAGAGGGGAATGAGGTAATGAAAGAATACTGCAACAGTGAATACACTCAAACATCTAACATTTATGTTAGGTGTGCAGAACTGTACTATGTTCTTCATGTTTCACTGTTGCAGTCCTGACTTGTGGGATGACTCCCAAAGCTGAAATGGAAGATGGATGGAAAGGTTAAGGAGAGGCAAGGATGCCTTGTAAAATGGCAGTGGCAAATACTGCTCTGGACTTGGAAAAGGTAGGAAGATGGGTATGTTTGGTTAAGATATGCACTAAGGACCAAGTAGTTGCTTCCAAACGTCCTTGACAGACAAACATTTAAGAAAGGCAGTAGAGGTAGCAGTCAACCTACTGGAATGTGTCCTCACAGCAGTAGGACGCTTCTTACCATGATGGCTGTAGCAAAAAGATATATATAGTGGGAGATGCACTGGAAACAGTTTGTTTTGAAAAGGGTCTCCCCTGAGAGCTACTGGCAAAGGCCACAAAAAGTTTGTCTAATTTGCTGGCATTCTTGTTTCTTAGTAGTAATACAATTGCCTATGCACATCTAAATAATGGCAGATCCGTTCTCCCTTGTTCTGAGAGTTAAGAAAGAATGTAGGTAGAACTGGCCAAGACTCTTGCCGCCGCAATACTGCCTTTTTTAGGCAAGGCTCAAAAGACAAACTCGCCTCCATAAACAACAATAATAAACAAAAACTGAGGGTAGTGCTGCTCAACGCCAAAAGTCTAAACCTCAAAATACACGCACTCAAGGCTCTCCTTAGTACGGAAGAAATTGACGTATGTGCAGTGACAGAAACCTGGTTCAAGGCTCCAGAGAGCACCTCAGCACTACCAGGCTACAACTCCTACCATACCTTTAGGTCGCAAAACCAAGACAGGAACACAAAAGGAGGGTGTGTGTCCATATTCATCAAGAACACCCACACCTCCAGGTTAGTAGCACAGCACGCGGAATCGGAGACCATCCAAGTGCAACTGATAGCAGGGAAATTGACTGTTCAATTCATAGCTTGCTACAGATCTCCCACCTTGTCTCAGGACCCTCACGCAGCATTCCTGAGAACTTTAGAAAGTATGAAGATTCTACCCAACACCATGCTACTGGGTGACTTCAACTATCCAAACACTGACTGGGAAAACTACTCAAGCTCAAACGCCCTAGCCCAATGCTTCCTTGAGTTTATAAACTCAAATGCCCTTGAACAGCTGGTCACCACTCCCACAAGAGGTGACAACATACTGGACCTGGTCATCACCAACATGGGGAGCCTATGTTCCACACCTGAGGTAAACTCGTCATTGGTAAGATCTGATCACAAACTGATCACACTGGACATCCACATCCCGACCCCCAACCCCCCCAGTCAAGGAAATCAAGGTAAAAACTTCTCTGAAGCCAACTTCACACTCCTCAAGACCGAGGTCGGAAGTTTCAAAGCTCCCAATCAAATGGAAAATGATGACCCATCGGCAGAATCCTTCACAAGTGCATTCTATGAACACCTTCAATAATGCTTGGACCGAGCCATCCCAAGTAAAATCAAGACCAACTCCTCAAAAAAGAGGAAGCCAGTCTGGTGGACCCCGGCCATAAATAAACTTTACAACAGGAGGAGGAAACTCCTGCAAGATAGAACAAAATCCCAAAATAAGAAGGCATCTCTGATTAACATCAGTAAAAAACTGCGCTCCCTCATTAAATCATCCAAGGCCAATTTTGAAAGAAAAATAGCCAATGACTCTAAGGATAACCACAAGGTCTTCTTTAACTATGTCTAGGGGCAAACTCTCAGATATGCTCCGAGCTAGTGCATAATGGCCATAAATACACTGAACCAACAGACACTGCCAACATCCTGGCTGACAAGTTCAGTGCAAACTTCACCCCCCCCTCCACCAAAGGGGCTAGCACCCATCCCAGAAGAATGTGGCGCTCCAGATATTTCAGACACACAAGTAAAGACAGCCCTTGCAAAATGCAAAAAACACAGCATCAATGGGACCAGATGCTATCCCAGGTTGCGTCTTACACGAGCTTCAAAATGAACTAACCCCCCCATCTCAAATCACTAATCAAACTCAGCCTCTCTACAGGCTATGTACCCAAAGAATGGCGTACAGCAACAGCCGTACCACTCCACAAAGGTGGTGCCACAACTGGCCCTGGGAACTATCGCCCTATAAGCTTGACTAGCTTGGTCTGCAAAGCCATGGAACGCATTATCATGGAGCTCATTAACAAGGACGTTGGGAACCTTCAGACACTGGACCCCACCCAGTTCAGCTTTGTTAAAGGCAGATCTTGCCTCCTGAACTTGGTTGACTTCTTCGAAACAGTCACCAAGGCCATAGATGAAGGGAAGGTGGTCCACACAGCATATCTGGATCTCGCTAAGTCGTTCGACACCATCCCACACTCAGGAATCATAGACAAACTCACCAGCTTAAATATTAACCCCCATGTCACAAGATAGGTTGCCAATTGGCTCTCAGACAGAACCCACATGGTAAGAGTGACAGGCGCCATGTCTGACTCTAAACCAGTCACAAGTAGAGTCCCACAGGGCTCAGTCCTGGGACCCCTCCTGTTCGGTATATATTTCTCCGAAGTACAGGCAAAGGCAGAGGGACTGTGGCTAACCAAGTTCGCAGATGACTGTAAATTGGGTGCAATAATTGACTCTCCAGCTGATACAGACATCCTGCAAAAGGGTCTCACAGAGACAAACACCTAGTGTCAAAGTCACGGCCTCAAGCTAAATGCCAAAAAATGCATAGTAATCCCATTTGGGAAAAACAAAGTACCTACAAAGTACCACACAGATGGGAATCCACAAAGTACAGAAGAAGTAATTAGGGACCTGGGTACCCAAGTAGATAGCATGCTCTCCTTTGATAACCACATAGCCAAAACGGTCAGGAAATCCTTCTATGTGGCACACCTGATCACAAAGGGTTTCTCATCCAGATCCAAGTACAATGCCCCATTTGGGATGTACCTCACTAGACACCTGCAACAACTAGAAAGACCACAGAAGTACCTCACTAAGAGGATTAAGGGCCTTAAACAATTACCCTATGAAGCACGACTAAAAAAGCTCCAGCTCTTCTCAGTCGCTTACTGCCTGCTCAGAGGTGACCTATGCCTGACGTATAGGGCCATGTCAAACCCTGAACTAATGGACATGCTTCACCTCAAAAAATCGAGATCCCTCAGAACCACTCGTTCTAGCGACTTGAACCTATGTACAACAATAAACAGGACATGCTGGAGGGATAGATTACTGTCCCAGCGACTCTCCTCACTCTGGAATAGAATCCCAATCCATATTTGACAGAGCTCCTCTCTGACCCTCTTCAAGAGAAATCTTGATGAGTGGATGGGTAATCGTAAGTTCTACCCTGAGATCACTTCAGGAGCCCTGTTGACAGAGGCCCAGGTTAGTAATCTAATCGGGAGGCGAAAGCCATCACTCTTTGGCTAGGCTTATAAATGCCCATGGGCAGATAGCCTAGTACTTACCTATGAACCTATGTATGGTCTGGTTTAAAAAAGGTCTGTCACCACCTTGGGGAGAAAGGAAGGGTTGGTCGTGAAAAACAATCTGTGTGGAAAATGATGAAAGGCTCCAAACACAAGGGCTGAAAGGCTCTTGACACCCTTCTAGCTGAGATAATGGCTAGTAGGAAGGCTGCCTTCCAGGTCAGGATTTTTTTTTATAAGCGGAAGCCACTGGTTCAAAGGGCGAGTTTCTCCAAAATGAAACTCCGGTCCGAGAGAGGACCAGGTTGTTTCCTGGGAGGCCTAATGTGGACAACCCCTCTCAAACTATTTTATGAGAGAAAGTGAAAATAGAGGAGGTTGAGAAGAGTATGTATGAAATTGCTGAAACATGAATTTTATAGAGAGGAGTAGGACAAAGGCTGGAAAAAGTGTCGCATGTCTCAAGTATTCAAATGAGACACTGACAAGGGATGGGTTCAAGTAATTTATTATAAACAAATCAGGAGCTGTAACTGGAACATATACATCAAACTTCATACGCTCATTACCTTACTAACTCTACTTCAAACACACTCGCATGTGCATCTCCACTCAAGCTTGCACTCACAATGACTATACAAAATGGCACTGATCTCACACATGCTGAGTAACTTATATACACGTGCTCTCAGACTACAGTAGCTGACTAGGTACAATATACACACTGATCTACAGCCTCCCTTCTAATTTTATTTAACATGCAAAACAGGAGAAAAAAGACATTTTGAGAGCTAGACAATATAAACATTTTAACAAACAAAACTAAACTAAGTTCAAGTCCACGTCACTATATATTTTGGATTATGTCTGGAAATTCTACCCGATCTGGTAACAGAAACTTTGACTAGGTTTAGTAACAGGGACAGTACCTGGGATTCTTTCACAATTGGAAGATCAGGGATTACATCAAAATTATTTGAAGGAAGCACACTGGTTCTTTTGAAGTCTAACAGGTAGAGAGTCACTGGGAATTAAAGTCATCAGGACAGGCAAATTGCTGTGTCACTGGTTCGGAAACAGATAACACATCTTCAATTCCAACTGAAATTCATTTCCTTCTTTTTGATGCATCATCTTGGTTCCTCACAAATATTCTTCACGATTCCCACTCGGTCATATCCTTTAGATGTTCCCATTCTCAACTTCCCCTTGTAGTAATGGTTTAAGGGATTTACTGGTCTTATCGTAGTACAACTTTTGCGACTGACATTTTCTCAGAGTTGAGCTTTGAACACTCTGTTCTTCACATTTAGTATCAACAATTGTTTACTAACAACTCAAATGGTGTAGTGGTACATTGCTCTGACTGTGGTGTAAAGGGTCCCGAGGTCGAGACTTGGTAGGGCTGATAATTTCAAACCTATGAACCTATAAAAACTTCCCATTCACGTCAAGCAGAGCACTTCACTGGCCCTCTTCACGAGATATCTTGAAGAGTGGGTGGGCAATAGGAAGTTCACCCGGGGGATCACTTCAGTGGCCTTGCTTGACAGGGGCACTGAGAAAGTACAGTTGTGTACACTTACCATAAATGTAGATGTTCGAGTGTATTCACTGTTGCAGTCATCTCATTTGGGTTATCTGCTTGCAGTAGCCCTCAGTCAGCCTGATTATCAAAGTCTTGGGTCCTGTGTCGGTTGCTGTCTTATCTTCCATGACGTCAGGTAGTCAGTGGTATAAAGCATGCAGCCGATGCCATTACATCAGTTTTTCTTGCCACAGATGTCAGGTGCCCTCATACTGGAAAGCAATTATATACAAGATTACACCTACAACAAAAAAGCAAATACACCAAAAAGCTTTAAGCATAGTAAACAAGAATACACGTATAGTCAATAGAGTCAGGGTGCTTGAGGAAGGGTAACCAGGACTGCAACAGTGAACATACACTTGAACATCTATATTTATGGTAAGTTTACACAACTGTACTATATTCTTCGTGTTTCACTGTTGCAGTCATCACATTTGGGTAGATTCCCAAACCTAAGGATGGGAGGAGGTAATTAAGATAGCATTAGGACAGTACAGTTTGTACCCACCATAAATGTAGATGTTCGAGTGTCTTCACTGCTGCAGTCATTACACTTGGGTTATCCTGCCATCAGTTATTTTCAATTGATGGCAACAAAGTCCCAACTCTCTGCAAGAAAAATTCTGCAGGCCTTGGGATTCATGGCATCCTGCATTCTACTAATTCCATATGCAAGACTGCATATGAGGAAATTACAATGGTACCTAAAAAAAGTGTTTGGTCTCAACATTCTCACAGCTTGGAGACAGTAATACCACTAATTCCCTGCCTACAACAGGAGTTTTGATGGTGGGCACAGGCATGTCACCTCAACAAGGGTCGGCCTTTCATTCTTCCCACAGCCAGGCAGACTAACAACAGACGCCTCGGATTACGCCTGGGGAGCACACATGGCAGGAAAATGTATTCAGGGCAAATGGACAACAGACCAAATGCATCTTCACATCAATCAAAAAGAGATGTTGGCTGTACAAAATGCCCTTACAGCTTTCAAGGATCTTCTGCATCCAGGACAATTACTATTAAAGACAGACAACACCACAGTAATGTGGTACATAAACAAACAAGGGGGCACTCATTCTTACCCCCTATACAAACAAGCCATGACCTTGTGGAACACAGCTCTAACCTATCAAGTTCATCTGCAAGCACAATTCCTGCCAGGAAAGAAAAACACTCTGGCAGACTACTTAAGCAGAAACATCATGGATCCTCACAAGTGGAAATTAAATCCACAAGTCTTCAGCATGATAATGCAAAAATGGGGTTGCCCGGATATAGATCTTTTTGCCTCACCACTGAATTACCAACTACAAAAATTCTGCACAAGGACTTACCACACACAAGCATGGAAAGTGGATGCTCTTTCATTCAGCTGGAAAAGCCTACATGTTTATGCCTTCCCACCTCTGCCTCTCCTTTCAAAGGTACTCCCTAAAAGCCAGACAAGAAAAAACACAGATGATTCTGATTGCTCCAGACTGGCCATGCCAGCATTGGTACCCAATCTTAAAGAACTTAGCTCAAGACCCACCTTGTATTTTGCCTCAAATTCCACACTTTCTGACTCAGCAAAACAATCAGATACTGCACAGTCAGCAGAAAACCTTAAACCTGGCTGCATGGCAGATTCATTAGCCAAACAGACAACTTCTCTCTCTAAAGCGGTTATGGATGTCATTTTGGAGGCCAGGAGACCTAGCACCAGGAAATCTTATTCAGAAAAGTGGAAGAGATTCTGTGCCTGGAACCAGTCTCAAAACCTTGATCCTCTGGTACCCAACATTCCTCAGATACTACAATACTTGACTGAGATGCTGGACAAAGGACTATCCTTCTCATCCATTAAGATTCACGCTTCTGCCATCTCGGCTCATTACAACAAAGATCCTCCTATTTTCTCTCACCCATTGCTAAAGCAGTACCTCAGAGGGGCAAAAAACATAAGACCGCCCCGGAGAGAACCAACACCAACTTGGGACCACAATTTCGTTTTGGAAAAGCTCACTGTGCCTCCTTTTGAACCAGCCTATTCAGCAGAGTTAAAATATATATCATGGAAAACTGCTCTGCTTCTGGCAATAACCTCAACACGAAGAGTCTCAGAACTGCAGGCACTAATGGCAGTGGAGCCTTTCATCATTTTCCACCAAGACAGGGTTTCTTTAAGAACAAACCCTACCTTTATGCCTAAGGTGGTATCCAGTGTGGCTCTTAACCAAACTATTCACTTGCTAACATTTTATCAAAATCCTCAGAATAAAGGGGAGAGACTTCTACATGCCTTGGACATACACAGGCAATTCCGCTTCTACTTGAACAAAACAAAAGCTTTCAGAAAATCTTAACAATTGTTTGTATCATATGCTGCAGGATCACAGGAAAAGGCTACTTCATAGCAAACCATTTCAAAGTGGATAGGACACTATCCGGTTCTGCTACACACAACATGGGAAACCTGTACCTACTAATATTAGACCACATTCCACCAGGGCAACTGCCACTTCTACAGCCTAACTTAGAGGAGTAACTACCAAAGAGATCTTGGAAGCTGCAACTTGGAGTTCAGTGCACACCTTTACCAAGCATTACAATTTGCCTCTTTATTCTAGATCCAGAGCTGGCTTTGCCACTGCAGTGCTGCAGGGCCTCAGCCACACCAAATCCTCTATAGAGCCAGCCACCCAAACTCAGCTTTGGGATTCTACCCAAGTGTAATGACTGCAGCAGTGAAACAAGATGAACATAGTACAGTTTTGTACCTACCATAAATGTAGATGTTCGAGTGTCTTCACTGCTGCAGTCCACGTTACCCACCCGCCAGCCCCTCTTTCTCATCTGGGACTAACCTATACTACACCTATGTGGTGTATTTGCTGGTTACTGAAGGTTTTATTTTTACCTTTTTTGTATGTTTTATTAGCAATATGTATTGCCTACCACTTTTGGGGGCACCTGACATCTGGGGCAAGAAAAACTGAAGAAAATAGCGTTGGCTGCTTCTTATATACCCCTGGTGCACTGACGTCAGGGAAGAGGCGACAGCAACCAACGCCGGACAAAGACTTTGGAACTCAGGCTGACTGCGGGCCCGACTGATGGCAGGATAACCCAAGTGTAATGACTGCAGCAGTGAAACACGATGAACATCAGCTATAAGGCCCTGCAAGACTGCAGTGGCAAAGCCAGCTCTTGACTTAAGTGGTAATGCTTGGTGAAGATATGTACAGAACTCCAGGTAGCAGCTTCTAGATGTCCCTGGTAGGGACACCTCTGAGAAAGACTGTAGAGGTAGATGCAGTCCTGGTTGAATGTGGTCTTATCCCCTGTGGGGTAGGTTTTCCATGGTTCTTATAGCAGAAATGAATGCAACGGCCTATCCATTTAGAAATGGTTTGCTTTGAAATGACCTTCCCCTCTGCCCCTGCAGCAAATGCAACCAGCAGCTGTTCAGATTTCCTGAGAGGTGTAGTCCAGTCCAAGTAAAATCTAAGTTGTCTATGCACGTCCAGGGAGTACAGTATTCATTCCCCTTTACTCTGTGGATTAGAAAAGAAGGTTGGCAAATGGATGGACTGATTAAGGGCCACACTGTATACCACCCTGGGCATGAAGGAGGGATTGGTCCTGAGGGACATCCTGTCCACATGAAAGATGATGAAAGGCTCCACTGCCATGAGTGCCTGTAATTCAGACACCCTTCTTGCTGAAGTGACAGCTAGAAGGAAAGCTTTTTTCCAAGAAAGGAATTTCATATCTGCATTTGCAGCTGGCTCAAAGGGAAGCTGAGGAAGAGTTAGCATCTTGAATTTTGGGATTACCAAAAATGTGCTTAGGATAGACAGGTCCAGGATAGGATGCCAGGAATTTCCTTTTCTGGGTACAAGGAAAAGTCTTGAGTAGAAACCTTGTCCCCAATTCTTCTTCTGGGACAGGGTGAATAGCCCTGGTGCTTAAAAGAGATAGAAATTGCTCTTGAGCCTCTGCCCACTGATTTGCGGGGTAGATATGGCCAACCGTTTGGGGTTGGTAAGGAGTGGAAGGAGAATCTGTATCCTTGGGAAACTATATTTAAAACCTATTTGTCCTGGGTAACGATTTCTGAATTCTTTGCTTGCAGGGCAATCTTTCCCCCTAAAGGAATAGTCCCCCACAGCTTAGGTCTGGGTACCTTGGGACTGAAGCCTGGGTGGTCTGCTGGTCCTGGGTTTGGACTGAGAAGGGCTGGAAGAGACAGGAAAGGGCCAATTCTTAGAAGGCCAGTGCCTACTAAATCTGGGAGGCTGTACTTGCAGGAAATATTTAACAGTTTGCATAGATTTAGCTTTTTCCTCCATCTTTTTTACTACTACTGCTTGGCTGCCAAACAGGCAGTCTTGGTTTAAGGGAGCAGCCAGTAATTTAGCTTTAACATGATCTGGCAAAGTTAGCTCCTTAAGCCAAGCATGCCTTCTAAGTACACACCCAGTGACAGCAGCCCTGCAAGATGCCTCTAATGAATCTTGACTTAGAAAAAATTGGCAGGTGGCAATGCTTGGAGAAGATATGTACAGAACTCCAGGTACCAGCTTCTAGATGTCCCTGGTAGGGACACCTCTGAGAAAGGAATTTCAAATTTGCATTTGCAGCTGGCTCAAAGGGAACCTGATGAAGAGTTAGCGTCTTGAATTTTGGGATTACCAAAAATGTGTTTAGGATAGACAGGTCCAGGATAGGATGCCAGGAATTGTCTTTTCTGGGAGCATCCAGTAATTTAGCTTTAACATGCTCTGGCAAAGTTAGCTCCTTAAGCCAAGCATGCCTTCTAAGTGCAGACCCAGTGACAGCAGCCCTGCAAGATGCCTCTAATGAATCAAAACCACATTGCAAAGTATGTTTACCAACTTGCTAAGCAGAATGCATTAAATCCCGTAATTCTTTATTTTCAGCACAGTCAGGAATCAACATCATTTTCTGTTTAAGCAAACAAATAATATGCTGCTGATACTTTAACATTAAGGCCCTAATGGCCAATGTAGCAGAAGTGTACATCTTCTTACTCAATCTGTCCAGGGCCCTGGAATCTCTATCAGAGGGGGTAGGGCTTTTGGCAGTAGTAGCCTTAATGCCTTTGGGTCCCTGTGAAATGGTCTCAGGATCCACAGTAGGATTCTTAAAGAGGAACTTGAGAGAGTCAGGTACTCTAATACCTGTCAGGTTTTCTGAGAGCCAGAGGTAGAGTCTGGAGCCAGGCTAGATTCCAATAAGGCATCATCTACAATGTCCAGTACAGGAGGGATAGCTAAAGGCCTGTGTTGAGATAGGAATAAGAATTCCTAAGCCTCTTTTTGGAGTCAGAGTAATCCTGGCTTTCCCAGCGGAAATGCTTCCTAAGTGTATGCAAAGTTTTACCAAAAGAGAAATCCTCTGGAGGAGAAGCAGAGGGAATGGAGTCCTCGGCATCAGAATCCTCATAGGTAGATAAAGGTAACTCTTGGTCATCACAAAAAACAGAAATTTCAGAATCCTGATCAGAAGGAAAATCAGTTCTAAGTCTCTTAGAGGGAGAAGGGTGGCTTCCCCTGATTAGAGTAATAAGGTCTTCAGCCATTCGTATCATTTGTTTTTTAGGCATACGAGCCTGACCATGCGGTCTGGGCGTCTGTTTCCTAGCCTTGGATCGAGATTTAGGCCTTGAAGAAGACAGCTCCGGTTTAATATACAAGTCAGTAGGCCTGAATACAGCCTCAGAAGCCAGTGCCTGCACAGCAGCTCCAGACCCACCCAAGGTAGAGACATTCACTGGTTCCACAGTCGAAGAAGCGTCTCGTGGCAAACCGGACTCCGAATGGGTCTCAGTAGAGGCCTGCGAATCTGAAGTAGTGGGCATCAGGGGCTGTGAAAGCACCTCAATGAGTACCGGTGAACTGGCGACTAACTTAATGGAAGTGCCGTCGGCAGCTTTGGACCTATACCTGTCTCTGCATTTTTTCGAAATGTCGGTAGTCAGGTGGCTTACTGAAGCCATTTCTGGATAATTGAACAGAGTACCAAAATATTAAGATGCGAAAATGAACAGATGACAAATAGTTCGAGGTTTGAATAAGGCACAAAACTGACAGAGAGGGATGTCGTGGTCTGGGCCTAAGCAAGGAATGCAGTATGAATGAACATCTTTAAGTTATTTGCTTTCCAAAAGAAATACAATTGTTAACTTTTACTGACATCGGTTTAGAGCAAGAAAAAGTTTCCCCAACAGGGTACTTAGCTTTGTTGAAGACTTTGGATCTGAAACTCGAAAATGAAAATTTCAGGAGTCAGCCGACCAGCATTTGCGAACTGCTTCTGCTTTGGGCACCGCACGGCAAGAAATACTGATGCAATGGTGTCAGTTGCATGCTTTATACCCCTGACTACCTGACGTCATGGAAGATGAGACAGCAACTGACGCAGGACCCAAGACTTAGATAATCAGGCCGAATGAGGGCTACCTGCAAGCAAAGAACCCAAATGTAATGAATGCAACAGTGAAACACGAAGAACATCATCTTGGTTTGCAGAGTGCATAAGCTTCTGCAATTCTTTATTTTCTGCACAATCTGGAAAAATTACCACTTTTTGCTTAATAAGTTCCATAATATGTTGCTGGTATTTCAGCATGTGAAACTGGCAATTAAATGCCCTGATAGCAAGAGTTGCAGAGGTATATACCTTCTTACACAATCTGTCCAAAGCTCTGGAATCCCTGCCCGAAGGGATAGGATTTTTGGCTATAGTAGCCTTAATACCTTTAGATCCCTGGGAAATAATCTCTGGATCAGCAGTAGTTTTCTTGAAAAGAAAATTGTGAGATTCAGGTACTCTGTAGTACCTGTCTGGTTTCCTAGGGGCCGGAGGTAAAGTGTCTGGAGTAAGACTGGATTCCATGAAAACATCATCCACAACATCCAGAATAGTGGTATAGCTAAAGGCATGTGCAGAGGCAACTCTAAAAATTCTCTGAGTCTCTTTTTGGATGGAGGATAGTCTTGGCATTCCCAATGGAAATGCTCTCAAAGTATGTAAGGTTTCACTAAAAGAGAAATCGTCTGGAGGGGAGGCAGAGGGAATGGATTCCTCTGCATCTGAATCCTCATAGGCGGGTAAGGGCACATCGGTCAGAGTCATCAGACTCCTGGTCTGTAGAACCTGAAGGGGACTGGAGTCTCTCTCTCTTAGCTGAGGAAGGCTGGCTTCCCCTAATCAGCGTAATAAGGTCTTCAAGCCATTCTAAGCATTTGTTTTTGTGGCATGGGTGCCTGAGCATGCGCTTTGGTTGTCGGTTTTCTAGGCATAGTGCGTACTGTGGGCCTAAGAAACTCGGCAGTTTTAGTTAAAAAAGTCAGTTTGATACAAACATCAGTACAGGACAAAAACTTCGCTCAGAAGCTCAGAAGCCGTTGCCTGCACAGCGGCTCCGGACCTATCTAAGGTGGAGACATCTGCTGGTTCCATAGTCGAAGCATCATCTTGCAGCATACCAGACTCCAAATGGGGCTCAGCAGAGGACTGCAAATCCACAGAAGCAGGCATTAGGGGCTGCAAAGGCACCTCACTGAGTACTGACAGACTGGCAACTAGCTTAACAGAAGCATAATCTGCAGTTCGGGACCTATGCGGTCTGTCTCTATGTTTTTTTCGGAAGATCGGTAGTCTGATGGCTTACCGAAGCCATTTCTGAATACAGAGATTGAGAGCGAAATAATTTAGCGACAAAGATAGCTCGACGACGAATGGTTCGGGTGTTAAACAAGGCACAAAACAGACAGTGAGGGACGTCGTGGTCTGGGCCTTAACAGGCAACGCAGTAAGAATGAAAATCTCTGTGAGGTATTTGCTTTCCACAGGCAAGACAATTGTTAACCTTAATGACATCGGTTAGAGCAAGAAAAAAGGATCCCCAACGGGGTACTCAGCTTTAGAAGGCTTCAGGATGGATTATTCAACTCAAAAAGGAAAAATTCAGGTAAGTGGCCATCTGACACTTCCTAACTGCTTCTGGCTCCTCATCGGCAAGAAAGACTGATGTAATGGCATCGGCTGCCTGCTTTTATACCCCTGACAACCTGATGTCATGGAAGAAGCGGCAGCATCTGACGCAGTAATACTAAGTCTCTGGTATTCGGGCCAACTGAGGGCTACCTGCAAGCAGATAACCCAAGTATGTTGACTGCAACAGTGAAACACGAAGAACATCTGGTAAACAAATGTCCCTCATAAGTAACATATTTCAGTTTAAGATTAACTTCACGTGCACAGTCTAGAACTTTCCTGAAGTTTCTATCATATTAGTCTTCACCATTGCCTCCAACAATAATGTTGTCTACTATAATAGCACATAGACAACAAGAAAAAGTTTGTTCCATAGCATGTTGAAAAACTTCACTGGCAGAATTCATTCCAAATGGCACTCTCAAAAATCTATTATCTACCAAATGGTGTACTGAATATGGTTAATAATGAATATTTGCGATCCGGCGAAATTTGCCAAAAAGACGTTTTTTTCAACCAAGACTGAAAAAAGTGGAATTTGGCATGAGAGCAGCTACCTCTTCTACTGCACGCATCTCTTGGATCAATACATATTCGAATATCATTCTTAGCTTTTCTTATGAGCTATGACCATGGAGAATACCCATTCAGTCAGCTCTACTGGAGTAGACACCTAAAATTTACCATTTATCTTGTTCTGCTTCTACTTTGCTCTGCATCACTACTGTAATCTTCCACGCTGGTCTGACAACTAGACTTACTTCATGGTTTAACTTCATAGAATATGTGACTGGAAGTATACCAAGCTTGTCTTTGAAAATATCAGCCTATTCATTAAAAATACTCAAACTATCATTGCTGTTCATACTTGCATGGTGAAGCTATTTATTAAATGAAATGAGTCCCATTTTCAGACTGTGAGGCCTAACAGTGACTACACGTGTCTTTTGACTATGTAAAACTGCAAGTATTATCTGTTTCCAGTAGAATGGCAAGAACTACTACGCCATCAATTTGCATCTCTTCACCACCATTAGTAACTAGTTTTGCACACGTTGTTGAATCAAGTTTCTCACCAACTTTTATTTTAGCAAACATTTGTGCTGATAAAAAATTGCACTTGAACCCAGTGTCTACTTTAAGCTTCATGGGTTTCCTATTAATTTGCACAGTACAAAATATTTCACTCTGCTGACAACAGAGTCTACTGTAGTAACTGTTTCATCAATCACAGACTCCACCAACATTGAAAGTTTGCTCACAGCTCTGTTTGCTAGTCTCTATCTGATCTTCTTTCTTCTTTGGATACTCGCTTTTAACATAAATCTGCGAGAGTTCAGACTTGCACAGCCTTTTGAAATGATTCCACTTTTCACATTTGTGCCATTGCTGGTCAAAAGCTAAATACTTTTCCCATTTAGGTTCATGACTGCCTCCACAATTTTGACAGCAATGACGCTGGGTATGGCACTACCTCTCTGTTTGCATTTCTTTTTCATCTTAACTTTCTGCTGCTGTATACTATCAACATTCACACTAACAGATACTGCAAACAAGCCTTTCTCATTCGTAAGCATATTCTCATGCTTTTCCGTAATCTCACATATTTAACAAATCTCAATGGCTCTGCACAAAGTTAATTCACTACATCTAAGCAAAATCTCTCAGTGCCTCATTATCAACACCACATACAAGACTGTCTTTTAATAACTCACCTCTAAGATCACCAAATCTGCATGTTTTAGCTTTATTTCTTTCATACGTAGGTAGGTAGATACTAGGCTATTGGCCCCAGGGCCTATATAAGCCTAGCCAAAAAATGTACCCTGGCTTTCGCCACCCAAGAAAATTATTTTCCTGTGCCCCTGTGGAGCAGAGCCACAGAAGTGAACCCTGGGGTGAATTTCCCATTTCCCATCCAATCATCAAGATTTTTCTTTAAGAGTGCTAATGAGGAGCTCTGTTTGACATAGGTAGTCTGTTCCAGAGTATGGGAAGTCTCTGGGACAGGAATCTATCCCTCCAGCATGTTCTGTTTATTGTGGTGACAAGGTTTAGGTCCCTAGAGCGTGTAGCTCGGAGGGATTGGGATTTCTTTAAGTGGAGCATGTCCAACAGCTCTGGGTTTGACACAGCTTTGTATGTTAGGCAGAGATAGCCCCTGAGTAGGCGATATGTGATGGAGTAAAGCTGTAGTTTATTTGAGACTGTCTGCGTAGGGCATCTGTGAGGCCAGTAATCCTCTTTGTGAGGTATTTCTGTGGTCTTTCCAGTTGTTGTAGATGTCTTGTGAGGTACATACCAAAAGGGGCGTTGTACTCTATATAATGGGTCTAATGAGTGATGAGTAGAGGGGAACAATGACCTCTTTTTCTGGAAGAGAATCCTTTTGTGATGAGATGAGCTACGTAGAAGGATTTCCTGACCACTGTGGCGATGTGATCAAAGGAGAGACTACTGTCCACCTGTGTCCCAAAGGTCTCATCACATTTTCGGCATTAAGCAGACTACCAGCTATGTGGTAGCTCATGGGTACAGAGTTTTTACCAAAGGGGATGGACAACACACTTTTTGGCATTGAGCTTCAGGCCATGGCTTTGACACCAGGTATCTGTCTCAGTGAGGCCCTTTTGTAGATTGTCCACATCGTTAGGAGTTTCAATTATAGCTCCTAGTTTGCAGTCATCTGCAAAATTTCCTATAAATAATGGGAAACAAAATAAGACGTTCATGCCACACACTTGCATACAGATAAAAATGGGTAGCAGGAACTTCAACAACATATGCCAGAAGAAAATTAAGAACTCCAAACCACTGGAGGCAAACAGCTTAAAACATTTTTGCCAACCTACTTGAGAATAGCTGGGCACACGGGTTAATTGAGATAGTGAGCCAAAACTCTACCCAAAGTAGAAGCAGAAACCATGGGTGACCAAACCTCACTCACAAACAACCTTCCAGGACCACCAAATAAGTCTGCATTTCTCCAACTGGTCAGTCTCCTTTCTTTAGTTGGAAAGCAGTCAGGAACTACACATCAGACAAATCAATCTTTCAAACCAGAACTGGGCTAAATCCCAGAGCCTAAAGCATAATCTTTCAGACTAGCGCTAGGCTAACTTCTGTTTTGGTCTACAAGACTGAACGTAAAACTCAGTTTACCAAATTCTCCTCTTTGTGGAAACCAGACAGGCAACAGTGTTGTCATCAATACAAATTTTTACCATTCAGTTTACATTGTGGCATTCTTTTCAATAATCTAAAAATTCCCAAACCAGAACCAAACTGGAAAACTCAAAAGGATACTTTCAGTCACAAATTGTATAAATGAAGGACTGCCCCTCATGCCCAATCTGGGCTGTATAAGGAAATTATGAATTCCCAAAATTTACCTGAGGTGGAGAATTGTGAGACAGCATAGACTTACTGTTCTCTTTGATAGTACTAGGAATCTTAACAGATTTGCTACATACCATGAATGTTTGACTCAGGTCAGTGAAATTGTTATGCATAACACAAATACCAGAAAAAGCAAATTTAAATGAAAGAAAAATGTTCCAATTTACTAAACGTAACCACTCTTAAAAAGCATTCAGACAAACAGCAGCTATTTTATGGAAAGGGTGTTTCTTGAGATAAGGTGCACAGTTAAAGGCAGGGGCTGGTTTATCCCATATTACGAAGGTGCAGTGGGAAACTGTCACTACAAATACCAGCTCAGACAGACAGACACACAGACACACAGACACACACACTTCTACCCTCTAACTCCACCCAACATGCACACTAAATCCACCCTCCCTCACCTAATCCACAGTCGCACAATTACCCCCATTATGTACCCAATTACCACTGGCTGACATAAGCAATAACAAAAAGGGAACAACTTCATAAAAACATGTAAAAACATTTATGAAAAACTAAACGATGCAAGCATAAAACAATCAGTATGCCAAACAGTACTACGTAATGGGACCCAAAACATGTTTTCTATGTGAGGCACTCGTATTAAGACTTACTCAAAGCACTTAGAAAGATTTGCTAAGAATTTCTAACGAGTTGCATGGCAAAGCGTTTTGAACAAGTTCTGCCCTCTCCTAGCCATGATGTGCCTTACAACCCAGCCCACTCATGCAGCTGGTGTAGCAATTTAACAAGCATCGGACTGGAAGCAGTCAGCCCTGCATGACAAAGGCCTTGTTGCTCGCTCACTGCACATGCCTGAAGCATCAGGACTGAAATATACACCCATACTTCCAGAAACAATCACATAGCACCACAACATGACTATCTCCTGCAAAGGCTTTCTTAAGTCAGTAATGTATGCTACAAGTGTTTCACCAGGCTTTTTTTTTGTGTGTGTGTAAAATTTGTGCCTTTCCATTGTAATATTTTTTTGAGGGTCACACATTTCTCTAAGTTTACATTTTAAGCACTCGGGGTCTTCTCACGTTTCAGCTTGTACCACAATATGGTGGCTCTCCTCCTCCCCTGCATACACAAATAAACATTCTCACTCAATGGGCTCTGAGCCAGCTAAATTGAGAAATATAAATGTTCTTGTATGTGTGTCTATCAGAAAATGCAGCCTTTATGAAAATATCATACTGTTGCTCAAACATTTGCCAATTCTCGGCAGTATCATCATCAAACACCAGCATTTCAGGTCTGCAAAATCCCTCTGCCATAACAACAAATTACTTGTAAACCTAAGTATAGATCTGGTATGTAATTATGCTCAAATGCACAACACTCTCTCCAAAAATGCTTTAACACTGCAAATACCTCGAACACTCCTGACACTTCGTACATTTCTAAAAATCTTAGTTACTGTGAAAAAGTCATACATTGCGAAAAAATTCTGACATTTTAGATTTTTCCAACATTTTAAACACTTCGGAGATTATTTAAAACACTAATCAGTATGTTGCTATTTCAGACATTTTGAATAACTCGGTAATCATTTTGAACACTTTTAATGCTATGCCATGTTTGGCAACCGAATATCATTTAAATTAATTTAAGTACCTTTGAATAACCGCTGACCTGTTTGCAAGTTCGCTCCTGCATATTAATCCACTTCTAACTGCATGCCTCATGGTTTGCGAGCTGCTTCAATTTCATACCCCATTCTGACACCATGTTGCATGTCTCGTGTATTCAAATGAGACACAGGCAAGGAATAGGTTCAAGTCATTTACTGGACATAAACATATCAGAAGCTGTAACTGGAACATATACTTCACACTCCATATGCTTACTAACTCATTACTTCAAACACCCGCAGCTTGCACTTACCACTGACTAAACAAAATGGCACTGATCTCGCACGTGGCTAACTAGGCACAATATATACACTGATCTATACAAGTATGACAGGATGAAAGGAATCTTAGCTTGACGTGAGTTGTGTCCCCTCTATCTGCACCAAACAATGAATCTTTTCCATTTGGCAGAATAAGACTACTGCTAGGTCTCCTGGCCTCTCTTAGAATGTCCAGGACCTGCTTGTCAAGAAGAAACCCTTTCATGGGATCAAGGTATCATCCAAGCTGTAAATTTGAGTGTGTGCAGGTTGAGCTACATTACTACTCCCATGTTCGGCATTAGTAGGTCCAGTCTGTGGCAGCTGCCATGGCTCCCTGGTGGTTAGAATGAGTAGTAGAGGGTACACCAGTGATGTCTCAGCCAATCTGGGGATATCAGAACTAACTTTGGCACTCCATCCCTTATTGACAGCAATATGCTGGGCAGCAGTGATATTTCGGTGGGGGGGGGGGGCATAAAAGGACAGACCTGTTAAAGAAAGGGATAAAAAGGCATCCTTGTCCAGAGGAAATAAAGCCTTCTGAAGCGCAGAGTCCATTAAGGCTCCTAGAAACACAATCCTGCTGGTGGGATTTGTTAGAGATTTTGTTGAACTGATGGTGAAACCTACCAAGGTTAGTTAAAGTTATGTACTTAGCATAATGCTCCATCTGTGTTATCCATTTTCATTCTTACTCAACTGTTGGGTTTGGATCAGACTTGGAGATTACTTTAGATCGTAGCCACCAAAAAAATCCTGAGCTCCTCCCTTTTCCATAATGTATCAACCCCTAACCCCAGATCTTGTTTGCTGTTTTACCACAACTAAGACATACTAATATATTCCTTACAGAAGAAACTATATCATATAACATAAGGGAAAGTAGTGTCTTTATATCCTCTCATTCTTCTAGAAGTATTCTGGGAAAAAGGCTGGGGGTTGGTGATTACGAAATTGAGAAGAATGAAAATGGACAACACAGATGGCACATTATGTTAAGTATAGCTTCTTTATCTGATATCAACTTTCATTCTGTCCTCAACTGTTGGGACAGAGTTCCCAGCTACCTAAATTCCTGAATGGACTCCTGAGCACATCTGAGTCAAAGGCTGCTCTTCCCCTCAAGACCAGAATGAGTTTGTAATGAGTAAAAAAGGTACAAGGATTTGCCTAAGTTGCAACTGCACATATGTCATCCATGGAAGCTCTAGAGAGAGACACTGAAATTGCCATGGACCTAGATGAATGAGTTCTTAAAGGTCTTGGTAAGGAAAGACATAATTTGCTGTAGACAAATGACATGGAATCCATTAACCATCTGGCTAAAGTTAACTCTGCAACTGATTTGCCAATTTAGAATCTGCAAAGAAAACAAATAACTGATCTGACTTACAAATTTCTTTTGTTCTGTGGAAGTAAAGATGTAATTGAAAACATCCAATAAGTACAACATACATTCACCTTTGTTTGCAAATTTAGGAAAGAAAACTGGCACATTAACGGACTAGTTAATACTGGATTCTGGTGTCACCTTAGGAAGGAAAGAAGGGTTGGTACGTAATGATATTCTATCCTTATGAAAAAAACAAGTAGGGAGGTTTAGAGGACAATGCTTGAAGTTCAAAATTCTTCTAGCAGAGGTAATGGCGACTAGAAAAACAGTTTTGCAAGTCAGAAATTTAAGATCATACTTTGCTGCTGGTTTCAAAGGGGGAATGAATTAAAGCTCACAGTACCAGACTTATATCCCATGGAGGAGTAGGATCTTTATAGGGAGGTCTCAGTAGGGCAGCGCCTCTCAAAAAATCTTTAAAAAGCTTAGATGAATCTAAGGACGAATTCTCAAACCCAGTATGAAAGCTGAAGATTGCTGCTAACTGAACTCTGTTGAGGAGCAAGCTAACATTAAAAATTGCTGCCAAAACATCGAGAACTCTCTACTTTGTACAGAAGCTAAGAAGGGGTCAGTGCGTTTCTCATGTGCCCAGATAAATAAACCTTTTCCATTTACTTCTGTAAAGTTTCCTTGCAGAGGCCTTGGGGGAAGATAAAAGCATATGACGGACAGGGAAAGCACATCGGTTGTCAGGCGATTAATGGAACTAGAGAAACCACACTGTTAGCTTGAGGTTTGAGATATCTGGATGAATCAAGCCTGTCAGGTGAGACAGAAGGCCAGGAATCGGATACAGAATCCAAGGTGGGTAAATTAGAGGAAGCCAAAGGAAGGGGAACCAAATCTGCCAAGGCCAGTAAGGTGTGATGGGGATGACTTTGTTCTTCAACCAGACAGCTTTCTGCAGAAATTTTGCTGGAATTAGTGTATCTGGTGTTTAAGTACAGAGGAAACTGGGCGGTCAATAGCAGAGTATAGGTTCATAGGTAGGTACTAGGCTATTGGCCCTAGGGCTTATATAAGCCTAGCCAAAAAGGTACCCTGGCTTTTGCCACCCAAGAAAATTATTTTCCTGTGCCTCTGTCGAGCAGAGCCAGAGGTGATCCCTGGGGTGAATTTCCTATTTCCCATCCAGTCATCAAGATTTTTCTTGAAGAGTGCTAATGAGTAGCTTTGTTTGATACAGATAGGTAGTTTGTTCCAGAGTATGGGAAGTCTCTGGGGCAATAATCTATCCCTCCAGCATGCTCTGTTTATTGTGGTGACAAGGTTTAGGTCCCTAGAGCATGTAGCTTGGAGGGATTGGGATTTCTTTAAATGGAGCATGTCCAACAGCTCTGGGTTTGACATAGCTTTGTACGTTAGGCAGAGATCACCTCTAAATAGGCGATATGCGACGAAGTAAAGCTTGAGTTTTTTTGAGACTGTCTGCATAGGGCATCCATTTCAGGCCGGTAATCCTCTTTGTGAAGTATTTCTGTGGCCTTTCCAGTTATTGTAGATGTCTTGTGAGGTACATTTCAAAAGAGGCATTGTACTCTATTAATGGGTCTAATGAGTGATGAGTAGACGGGAACAATTACCTCTTTTTTCCTGGATGAGAAACCTTTTGTGATGAGGTATACCACGTAGAAGAATTTCCAGACTACTGTGGTGACCTGATTATCAAAGGAGACTACTGTACACCTGTGTCCCAAGGTCTCATCACATTTTCGGTGTTAAGTAGACTACCACCTATGTGGTAGCTCATGGGTACTGAGTTTTTACCAAAGGGGATGACAATGCACTTTTTGGCATTAAGCTTGAGGCCATGGATTTGAAAACAGGCATCTGTCTCAGTGAGGCCCTTTTGTAGGATGTTCACATCTTTAGGAGTTTCAATTATAGCTCCTAGTTCGCAGTCATCTGTGAACTTCGTTAGCCAAAGACCTTCTGTGTTAGCCTGCCTACGGAAAAGTAGATACCAAACAGGAGAAGACCCTGAACTGAACCCTGTGGTACTCCACTTGTCACTGGTCTGAAGTCACATTTGGAGTGTGCTACTTTCACAGTGTGGGTTCTGTCAGTGAGCCAGTTGGCAACTCATCTTGTGACATAGGGATTTATACCTAGTTTAGTGAGTTTATCTATAATTCCAGAGGGGGGGGGGTCAAAAGCATTAGCGAGATCTAGACTGGCTGTGTGAACCACCTTACCCTCATCTACGGTTTTGGTGACTGCTTCAAAGAAGTCTACGAGGTTTAGGAGACATGATCTGCCTTTTACAAACCCAAACTAGGTGGGGTCCAGACTTTGGAGATTACCAATGCCTTTGTTTATAACTTTCATGATGATACATTTCATGGCCTTGCAGACCAGGCTCGTTAGGCTAATGGGGTGGTAATTCCCGGGGTCAGTGGAGGCTCCCCCTTTGTGGAGTGGGTAACAGTCACTGTGCACCATTCAATGGGCACAAAGCCTGAGGTGAGGCTATGATTGAACATGGTGCTTAGGTGGGAGGCCAGTTCATTCTGTAGTTCGTGTAGAATGTAGCCTGGGATGTTGTCAGGTCCCATGGATGCTGTGTTCCTGGCTTTGGAGAGTGTGGTTTTTACCTATGCACCCGTGATTACAGGAACTTTGCATTCTTCTGGTACAGAGATGGGCCCTTTAGGGAATGAGAGGGGGTAACGTTAGCACTGAACCTATCTACCAGGATATTGGCAATATCAGTTGGTTCTGTATATTTAGTGTCATTGTGCTGCAACTCAGAGCAGATCCGAGTGTTGCAATTGAGATTCTTGGCATAGCTATAGAATGCTTTGTGGCTGTCTTTAGAATCAGTGGCGATTTTGTTTTCGTAACTAGCTTTGGAGGATTTTATGCTGGATCTCAGCTTCTTACTAAGGCTGACCAGGGAGTTCCTCCAATCATGGGATTTTACTCTTTTGCAACAGTTTCTTTCTTCTGTTGTAGAGTTTGTTTATGGCAGGGGACCACCAGATTGGCTTCCATTTTTTGGAGGATAGCATCTTGGTTCTGTTAAGGACAGCATGATCCATGCACTTGTTTAAGTGCTTATGAAGTGCATTTGTGTAGGATTCAGCAGTCGTACCTCTATTGTCCGTCTGCATGGGTGTCGTGAAGTTTGCCACTTCTGTCTTAAGTGTGAAGTTGGCTTTGGAGAAATTTTTTACAGTGGTTTCCCTAATGAGGGGTAGGGGAGGGAAGTGTATGTCTAGGGTGATTAGCTTGTGGTCGGATCTGAACGAGGAATTGACCTCTGGTGTGGAACACCAGTCCCCATGTTGGAAATTACCAGGTCTAGGATATTGCTGCCCCTGGTGGGGGTTAGGATAAGTTGATTCAAGGCATTGGAATTTATGAATTCCAGAAAACGTTTAGCAAAAGAGTAGCATCCCTTGATTATTCCCCTGGTGGAGGGATCAGGGCAAAGAAGTTGCTGCACTTCTTGTTTAGGGGAGAAGCTAAAACAAAGTAGCAAGGCTGGCCCCATTGACAGAAAATCATTTGTCACTTTCATGTTGAGAGACCGCTCATGAGTTAGTACAACAGACATGCTCAATTTGTCTGCTATAACATTAGATTTCCCCATAATTGCATTGCTGTCAGAAAGAGGTTGGAAGAGATCGCTCACTGCCACACTCTGAGGGCTTCTCGACACAAGGGGAAAGATCTGGTTCCCCTTTGGTTGTTGCTGTACCAGATGCAACTGTCCCAAAAGGGAGTGTGTGTGTCTTGGAAAGCCTGCAACACTAAGAGCACCACACATTTCCAGGACAGTGATATACCTAATGGCTTCTTTGGGGGACCACTTTCTCATTTCTGTCCTAACTCCATTATTCACCAACTCTCCAAAATTAACTGGTCTTACCTCACCATTCTCCTTCAACACTACATTCCTAAACATTCTTAACACCCTTGCTCCTCTTAGCACAATTAGAATCAAATCTAGTACTGCTCCCTGGCTCACTAAATCTACCAGAACCCTCATGAAAGACCGGGATAGGATTTGGAAAATGTGGACTAAAACTAGGACCTCTTCTTTTCTTCAGAAATATAAAGAACTCAGAAATAAAAAAAAATAATCCATTATGACAAAATCAACTACTATGCCAATCCTTTCTCTACTCTTAAATCAGACCCAAATAAATTCTGGAGCTCTATTAAACAGACTCTTCATCCAGGAAACCCTTCCTCTCCTAACCCATGTCCCAGTGCAACACCTGACGACATAGCCAACAAATTTCACAATCATTTTATAAATTCAACCTCCATAATAAATCCCCCCCCCCACAAACAACACTAGCACCACCACAAACTCTATACCTCTTCCAAACCCTCCTAACTCCTCCTCTCTAAAAGCAGTATCAACTAACTATGTAAAGTCATTACTCTCTAAACAAACCTTGCTTCCCCATCTGTTGACAAGCTACCCTCTTACTTCCTGCAGAATTGCCTCTGAACCTCTTGCCTATCCTGTATCCATCTTAATCAACCGATCCATTTCTGAATTCTATGCCCCCACTGTATGGAAGAATTTCTTTATTCTAGCCATTTACAAAGGGGGCAACTCCTCAGATATCCAACTTCAGACCGATTGCCATACTCTCTCCACTCTCAAAAATCCTGGAGAAATACATTCACAAGCAGGTAATGCATTACCTTCACCAGGTAAACCTTCTCACACCCACACAGCATGAGTTCCATCCCAAGCATAGTACAACTACTGCACTCATATCATTCATGAACATAGTCTCCCTAGCTCGTGATAACAATAAACTTGTCTCATGCCTATTCCTTGACCTTTCTAAAGCTTTTGACACTGTCTCTCACCCACTTCTCCTAGATAAACTCACTAACTTACATTTCTCTCCCCTTATCTTCCTGGTTCTCCAGCTCTCTCTCAACCCGCCAGCAATCAGTTAAATGGCTCACTGCATTATCCTCCCCTCTCACTGTACAAATGGGAGTCCCCAAGGGTCTATACTTGGACCACTACTCTAATATTTTCACCAACTTGCTCTACTCCTCTTGTCCCCAGTCATCTCTTGTGCAATATGCTGATGACTCATATCAGTTATAACCACTGCTGACAACCCAGCTGACCTCCACTCAACTACCCAGGCATCCTTCCACACCACTGAGACTTGGCTTAGTGGTGATAAACTAATACTTAATCCAAAACAAACTAAGCTCCTACTCTTCCTCCCTAAAAACATCACCACACTCAAAAGTACATTTGCCATCTTATCCTGCAACAACACTACCATCTCAGCTCAATCTAGTATTAAATTGCTAGGTGTTACAACAGATGATCAGCTTAAGTTTGATCTCCATATTACTAACTCAGTAAAAAGAACTCATCAGAAACTTGGACACCTTTTCCGTAGCAAGAAATACTTAACACTGCCCGAATAACTCTCTCCCAGTCTTTATTACTCCCAACACTCCTGTACAGCTGCCACATATTCAGAAACCTAAATTCTACACTTATTTCCAAGCTTGAAACTACCTATAATAAGATTGCCAGATTTGCAGCTAACTAAACCTACAAGTCACACCACTGCTTAGCACTACAGCAAGTAGACTGGCTAGAATTCCCTCAGCTGCTCCAACTATACCAACTACAAATCATTCACTCTGTTCTCTATCTACCCTCCTTCTGCACCAGCCTGTCCACTATCATATGCAAATATTCCCCTGCTAGGACGCTACGCAGCTCAAATCAAGAATTATTAGACATCTGCAAACCCAAAACCAAAATAGGCTGTCTTCTCTTTAACTATAACCTGGAACCAACTCCCCCTGGAAATAAAATCCCTCCAACATAGCAAAAGTTTCAAATTCGCCACAAGGAAATACCTAAAAACAAAGTGGTCATGCCACTGTAGCCAACCACCCTGAAACCACCGTCCTTTCACTTATTTCACCACCTCACTCTTAATGCATCTCTAACGTTACTCCCCTGCCTCTTCTACCTCTTCCCTTCCTCTATCTCCAACCACTCTTAATTCTCTCAGTCTCAAAACAACCTGTCTAGTCCGTCTCCTATACTCTACCTCCCCTACATCTCCTACTAGCCATTTCTACTTTCCTTTCTCGTTTCCAAACTCCTATACAACTAGATCCCACCCACTTTAAATAAGCATCTGCCTATTAACTCAATTTGCTCTAAGCAGCCAAAATAATATTGTAACTAGTCACATTTTCTTCTGCTAATTGTTTAAAACTTGTTTGTAACAACTCACATACTTATCTGCCAATTGTTAATACTCTGTATAATTGAATTGCCTGAGGGGATTTTTTTTTTCTCTCCAGGTCTCTGCTTGTAAGATCCTATAGGTAATTGTTACTACTATGTTACTAACATTTAATAAATGTTCTACTCCAGAGGAGCTTTTCTCCCCAGATCTCTGCTGAAAATGAGCCAAAAGCTCAGCCAGACTAACCCGGTTAACAAATGTAAAATAAATTAAAAAAAAGTGCCTTGGACCGTCTTCCCTAGGAAGTGCCCCCAACCCAATATGGGAAGTGTCCATGGGCACTACAGACTTGGGCTGAGGGAGAATGAAAGGGCAGCCTTGTAGAACTTGGGCTGATCAAATCCACCACTAAAGGTATCTTTTGCATGCCTGAGTGATTCTTATTTAAGTTGATATGCGTGGATGAATAATCACATTGAGTTGCTAACATCCACTGAAGAATTCTCATATGAAATTTTGCTAGAGAAACTAAAATTATGGCCAGTGACATTGAGCCCAAAGTCTGAAGAATCAACCAGTCTGAAATTTTGGTACTGTGAATTATTTTCCGGACCTGGAATCTAATAGTTTGCACTCTTGAAAGAGGAAAAGAAGCTGTCAATGACACTGTGGTAAAAACTGCTCGTTTGAACTCCAATGTTTGAGATGGCTGCAATAGACTTGTAATTTATGGTTATCCCTAGATGGCAGTAAGTTTGGAACACCTGATCTCTTGCTCTTATTAGCAGATGCCTGGTCAAAGCAGTAGTGAGCCAGTAGTCTATGTATGGAAACACTGTGAATCACATCACTGTAGTCTCAAGTGAGCTGCTACCACTGCCAAGCATTTGAACACCCTCGGGACTGTGGTGAGATCAGAGGGCAGTGCTCTTAACTGGTAGTGATTGGTTCTCAGCTAAAACTGTAAATAACTTCTGGAGTGTCTGTTAATTTTTATGTGATGAACCTTCAGGATGCATACTATGGAGCGCATCTAATCATCCTTGCCTAAAAATAGTAGAATGGACTGAACTGTGGCCATCCGAAACTTTGTTTGACTAACTGATTTGTTCAAGTTGCCAAAACCCAAAACTGGTCTCCAGTCTCCTGTTTTATTTGACACTAAAAAGAATCTTTAGTAAGTTGGATCCTATCTGGGGGAACTAGCTCCACATTGATCTCAAAGAATTCTGGGAGTTTCTGGACCACATTTTTCAACCACCCGATGATTCCTACAGAAGGATCTTTGAGGAGTTGAAAAATGTATGCTCACTGCAAAGAGGGCCTTTACATCTTTTTCACACTCGGAGTGTGTGTCTAACTTTAGGGCCAAACTATCTGTAAAACGGTTTATTGAACAAGGACTTGAAGGGTTCCACAAAATCACATAAGCACATCCAGGTATGTCTCCTAATGGAAATGCCTGAACCACACTCCCTTGAGTTACCTTCAACTGCATTCGAGAGAAGCCTCAAAATGAAGTAGAAACAGATTGTACTGTAGCCAACTGTGAGGCCACAGAAGTCTGAGTCTTGGCAGTAGTGGTCCCAGAAAGGGATTTTGACAGTTCCTTTGTAATCTAATAAAATGCACAAGGTAGTATCACTGAAGCATACACATGCTGCCCAAATCTATCCAATGCCCTAGACTCCCCTCTTAAGGGGATGGTCAGAGAAACTTTGCTCAGCAAATTCCTTCTTTGTGGGCACTCCTTTGCTCCAGAATTCCCTACCTATGGGAGGAGCCAGTATGCTATCCGGTCTTTTGGGAACTGGCTGAACTAAGTCAGGCTCCGTCCACACCTGCCTAGATATCAACTCAATGAACTCATCAATGGGTGGAGTAACCCAGGAGGTAGGTGGGCCAGCTCCAAAGGCCTCTAGGAATACTGATTCCTGTAGGGAAGGATTATCATAGGACCAGCTGTCTCTCTGCTTAAGGATCTCAAGAATGTCTCCGCATGAGACATCTTCAGGTGGTAATGTTGGGGACCCTACTCCATCTAAGTTAGTATCCTCACTGACTGACTACTGAGGAAAGTCCTATTGCCTCTTCTTGCACTTCATCTTCTTGGAGACTTCTATGGGATGCACTGGCGAACTATTAGAAGCGATAGTAAAACCCTGCTTGGTAAACTGGAGACTTAGAGCTGGCTGTCCCTGTGGTGTAGAATGAGGGGTAGAATACTTCCACCCTACTGGAGCAAAGAAAAGTACAGTTGTGTACACTTACCATAAATATAGATGTTAGAGTGTATTCACTGTTGCAGTCATCACATTTGGGTTGATTCCCAAAGCAGAGGAAATGGGTGGAGGCAATCAAGGAAACTAGGGGCTGGCAAGGATGCCCTGCAAGACTGCAAAGGCAAACCCTGCCCTGGATTTGGAGAAGATAGGCAGGTGGCAATGTTTGGTAAAGGTGTCAACAGATGTCCAGGTGGCAGCCTCCAGGATGTCCCTAGTCGGAACTCTTCTGAGGAAAGCTGCAGCGGTGGAGGCTGCTATGGTGGAGTGAGTCCTAACCCCCTTGGGGGGAGGCTTTCTGTGTTGCTTGTAGCAGTAATGGATGCAGTGTGCTATCCACTTGGAAATGGTTTGTTAGGAGATGGCTTTTCCCTCTGCCCCTGCAGCAAAGCTAACCAGCAACTGATCAGACTTTCTGAAGGATTTAGTCCTGTCTAGATAGAATCTGCGCTGTCTGTGCACATCTAGAGAGTGCAGGATCCTTTCCCCCTTGTTCTGCGGGTTAGGGAAAAAGGTGGGCAAATGAATGGATTGGTTCATAGCCACACTGGACACCACCTTTGGCATGAAGGATGGGTTAGTCCTGAGCGATACCCTCTCAGCATGGAAGATGATGGATTCTACAGCCGTGAGTGCTTGCAGCTCAGAGACCCTTCTGGCTGAAGTGATGGCCAGAAGGAAAGCTGTCCTGTAAGACAAATTGTAGCTCTGCTGAAGAGGCTGGTTTGAAGGGGGGCAGGGTGAGTTTTCCCAACACAAAGTTAAGGTCGCAAGCTAGGGATGGTGCTCTACTGGGTGGCCTCAAGTTGCTATCCTCTCTTAGGAACTATTTGAGCAGAGGGTGTGAGAAAAGGGGCTGCTCAGTGCGGAAATGAGCAGAGATAGCAGACGCGTGAATTTTAACAGAGGAAAAAGAGAGACCACTGTGTAGCAGGTCAGCTAAGTAATCCAGGATGAGAGGAAGAGAGGGCTGTGCCGTATTGGCTCCCTTAGCCTGGATCCAAGTGCAGAACCTTTTCCATTTGTCAGCATAAGACTTTCTAGTGCTAGGGCATCTGGCCTCACCCCATAACATCTAGAACCTGTTTGCTGAGATTGGCAGATTGATCAGAGGTTAGGGAATAAGCCAAGCTGCCAAACTGAGGGTCTGCAATTGGGGATGCATGAATTCTCCTCCTCTGGTCAGGAGGGTTGAAATCTGAGTGAGATGCCATGGTGGCAGTGGGGACAGGCTGTGCAGCAGTGGGTACCAGTGCTGGCAAGGCCAATCTGGAGCAATAAGAATTGTTTGTTTTTTCTTCCTTTATTTTGAGCAGTACCCTGGGGATGAGAGGGAGTGGAGGAAAGGCAAAGACCGATAGATTAACCAAGGGGAAGTACTGGGCATCTACTTTCCAAGTGATGCTCCCCGGTGCAAAACTTGCTGATCTGATGGCTGGTGTGGGAGGCAAAGAGGTCGACCTTCGGGGTGCCCCATTTCTGAGTTATGGTGAAGGTTCTTTTGTCGACCTGCACTACTGTGGGTCCAGAAGATTTCAGCTTAAGTGGTCTGCCAGAAGGTTTTGAGAACCTGGTAAGAACTGTGCTAAAGTACAGTTTTGTACCTACCATAAATGTAGATGTTCGAGTGTTCACACTGCTGCAGTCATCACACTTGGGTTATCCTGCAGTCAGGCGGTCCCGCAGTCGACCAGAGTTCCAAAGTCTTGGTCCGGTGTCGGTTGCTGTCGCTTCTTCCCTGACGTCAGTGCACCAGGGGTATATAAGTGGCATCCAACGCCATTTCTTCAGTTTTTCTTGCCCCAGATGTCAGGTGCCCCCTAGTAGGTGAGCAATACATACTGCCAATGAAACATGCACAGAAAATACAAAGAATACCTTCAGTTACAAGCAAATACACCACAAAGGTTGTATCGGATAGAAAGGTACAGGAAATTCAGCTAGTTCAGAGGGAATGGAGGGAGGGTAACCTGGACTGCAGCAGTGTGAACACTCGAACATCTACATTTATGGTAGGTACAAAACTGTACTATGTTCATCGTGTTACACTGCTGCAGTCATCACACTTAGGTTGAATCCCAAAGCTAAGGATGGGTGGTGGAGTTAAACAGGGTTTGGAGAAGCTAGTAGGCCCTGCAGAACTGCACTGGCAAAGCCAGCTCTAGTCTTAGAGTATAGAGGTAAGTGATAGTGCTTGGTGAAGGTGTGCACTGAACTCCAAGTTGCAGCTTCCAAAATATCCTTGGTTGGTCCCCCCCCCCCCTCAGAAAGGCTGTTGATATAGCTGTAGCCCTGGTGGAGTGGGACCTAATGCTAGCAAATACCGGTTTCCCATGATGTGTGTAACAGAAACGTACACAATTGTCCTATCCATTTTGAAATGGTCTGTTTTGAGATAGCTTTTCCTTGTGATCCTGCAGCATAGGATACAAAGAGCTGGTCAGATTTTCTGGAAGCCTTAGTTTTATCCAAGTAGTAACGTAATTCCCTGTGAATGTCCAAAGAGTGCAGGAGTCTTTCTCCTTTGTTCTGGGGGTTTGGGAAAAAGGTGGGTAAATGAATGGTTTGGTTTAGGGCCACACTGGATACCACCTTTGGCATAAGGGAAGGGTTAAGTCCGTAGAGCGACTCTGTATTGAGGAAAAATGAGAAAAGGCTCCACTGCCATTAGGGCCTGTAGCTCTGAGACTCTTCTAGCTGAAGTTATTGCTAGTAGCAGGGCAGTTTTCCATGATAGAAACTTTAAATCAGCTGAAATAACTGGTTCAAAGGGTGGCAGTGTAAGCTTTTCCAGAACAAAGTTGAGATCCCAAGTTGGTGTTGGTGCTCTCCTGGGCGGTCTTATGTTCTTAGCCCCTCTGAGGTACTGTCTTAGGAGTGGATGTGAAAATAAAGGAGGATCCGTGTTGCAGTGAGCTTAAGTCGCTGAGGCATGGATCTTAATAGATGAAAAAGAAAGTCCTTTGTGCAACATCTCAGTTAAATATTGTAGAATCTGAGGAATGTTTGGAGCAAGGGGATTTTGGCCTTTAGCCTGGTTCCCGGCGCAAAATCTTTTCCATTTGTCTAAATAGGCATTCCTGGTGCTGGGCCTCCTGGCCTCCAGAATGCCATCCATAACAGCTTTAGATAGAGGTGTTGGCTGGTTGTTTAAGTAATTTGCAATGCAGCTAGATTGAAAGTCTTGAGCTGGCTGTGTAGAATCTGACTGTTTTGCTGAGTGAGCAGGTGAGGAATTTGGGGTAAAATCCATGGTGGGCCATGTTCCTTAGTATTGGATACCAGTGCTGGCGTGGCCAGTCTGGAGCAATGAGTATCATTTGTGGCCTCTCCAATCTGACTTTCCGCAGCACCTTTGCTAGAAGAGGCAGTGGAGGAAAGGCATACACTGTTAATGTTTTCCAACTGAATGAGAGGGCGTCCACTTTCCAAGCTAGTGGGTGGAATGTCCTTGTGCAAAATTTTCAATGTTGGTAGTTTTGGGGGTTGGCAAACAGATCTATGTCTGGGCGTCCCCATTTTTGAGTTATCATTGCAAATACTTCTGGATCCAGTTTCCACTTGAGGGGATCCATAATGTTTCTGATTAGGTCATCTGCCAATGTGTTTTTCTTTCCTGGCAGGAATTGTGCTTGTAGTTGAACTTGGTAAGTCAGTGCTGTGTTCCACAAGGTCATTGCTTGCCTGCATAGGGGGTAGGAGTGTGTGCCCCCTTGCTTGTTTATGTACCACATTACTTTGGTATTGTCCGTCTTTATTAGGAGTTGTCCTGGATGTAAGAGGCCCTTGAAAGCTGTTAGGGCATTCTGTACAGCTAGCATTTCTTTTTGATTGATATGCAGATGCCTTTGATCTGCATCCCATTTGCCCTGAATGCACTGTCCTGCCATGTGTGCTGCCCAGGCATAGTCCGATGCATCTGTTGTTATAGTTTGCCTGGCTGTGGGCAAGGTAAAAGGCTGACCCTTGTTGAGGTGACATGCCTATGCCCACCACAGAAACTCCTGTTGAAGGCAGGGAATGAGTGGTATCATTGTTTCCAAGCTGTGGCTGTGCTGTGTCCATATGCTCTTCAGGTACCATTGTAATTTCCTCATATGCAGTTTTGCAAATGGTATTAGGAGTATGCAAGATGCCATGAATCCCAAGGTCTGCAGAATTTTTCTTGCAGGGAGTTGGGTCTTTGTTGCCATCATTTTGAAGTATTCAGTCAGCTGTTGTTGCTTGTCTGGCATGAGATAAGCCATCTGGGCCGTTGTATTCAAGCTGGCACCCAGGAATGTTATGTTCTGTGAGGGCACTAGTTTAGATTTCTTTTCGTTTACTGTGTACCCTAGGCAACTTAAAAGGTGTTTGACAAATGCCAGATGCTTTAAAAGAATGTCCTTGCTTTCTGCTTGAATAAGGCAGTCATCCAGGTATGGGTATATTTGAATTCCTCTTTGTCTGCAGTATGCAATAACCGGTGCCAGGCATTTTGTGAAGACCCTGGGCGCAGTAGATAAGCCAAAGAGCAGTGCAGAGAATTGATAATGAGTTGAACCTGCAATGAAACGGCGGTATCTTCTGCAGTTTTGTCTGATAGGGACACGCAGGTATGCCTCCTTGAGATCCAACGTTACTAGAAAAGCCTTCTTGCCCAGCATGGGAAGAAGCTGCTGTAGTGTTAGCATCTTGAATTTGGGTACTTGGAGATAGGTGTTTAGAATTGAAAGGTCCAGAATGGGTCTCCAGGCTTTGTCCTTTCTGGGGACTAGAAAGAGTCTCAAGTAAAATCCTTGTCCTTGCTCCTGTGTAGATACCTGTTGAATGGCTCATGTCCATGACCGCTGTAATTTGTTTTTGTGCCTCTGCCCATTGATTTGGTAGCAGGTTTGGCATTCCTTTTATCCTTGGCAAGGTATGAAAGTGGAATCCGTATCCTTGTGAAACAATGTTTAGGACCCATTTATCTTTTGTGATGATGTGCCAGTTGTCTGCAAAAAGTGCTAATTTTCCTCCCAAGGGAGCTGCCAAGAGAGATTTGCTTGGCAGTCTGAGGGTTAAGTCATTGTGTTTGTCTTCTGTTAGCTTGGGACATGTCTTCTCCTCCATTCTGGGTAGCGGTACCCCATTGGCAAGGTTTGTAAGGGCCTTGTGACTGACCTCTGCCCCTTGGGCGTCTGTATTTGCCCCTCTGTGGTCTGTCAGATGCTGGAAAGGACCAGTTTTTTGTTGGCCAATTTCTGCTGAAACGAGGGGGTTGAACCTGTAAAAAATCCTTGACCGTCTGCATAGATTTTGCCTTATTCTCCATTTTCTTTAAAACCTCTTCTGCTTTTACACCAAATAAAACATCCTGCTGTAAAGGAGCACCCAATAACTTTGCTTTAACATGATCAGGCAGGGTTTGTTCTTTTAACCAAGCATGTCTATGTATGACAGACCCAGTCACTGCTGCTCTACAGGAAGCTTCCAATGAATCAAATCCACATTGTAAAGTATGTTTGCCCACCTGTTCAGCTGCATGTAACAGATCCTGCATTTCCTTGAAATCAGGCTGCTCTGAATGTGTGCTCATTTTTTGTTTTAATTGAGACATTACGAATTGCTGATATTTCAGCATGTGAAACTGGCAATTTAAGGTTCCCATAGCTAGAGTAGCTGAGGTGTATACCTTCTTTCCCCATCTATCTAGTGCTCTGGAATCCCTTTCAGAGGGTACTGGATTTTTAGCAATAGAGGCCTTAACCCCTTTGGGACCCTGGGAAATTGTTTCTGGGTCAGCAACAGGCTTTTATATAGGAATTTGTGTGAGTTAAGGACTCTGTAGTATCTGTCTGGTTTGGCTGGAGCAGGAGGTAGAGAGTCTGGGTTAAGACTAGATTCTAAGTAAACATCATCCACAATGTCTAACACGGGAGGGATAGCCAGTGGTCTGTGCTGGGGTAGTAAAAGGAACTCTAAGCCTTTTCTTAGAATCAGAGTAATCCTGGCCTTCCCAGTGGAAATGTTCCCTCATGGTATGTAAAGTTTCCCCAAAGGAGTAATCTTCTGGAGGAGATGCTGAGGGAATAGACTCTTCAGCATCAGAATCTTCATAAGGGTGGAAAAGAGTATTCCTGTTCCTCAGAAGAATCTGAGGAAATTGAAACCTGTTCAGAGGAAGCATAATCCTCCTCTTGTCTTGGCCTTTTATCAGGAGGGGGATGGGAACCCCTGATTAGGGTAATTAAATCTTCAGCCGTCTTAAGCATCTGTTTCTTTAGGCATGGGGCCTTGTACTGGAGACTGATGCACAATGTGTAGCCGTCTTGGAAAGTTCTCAAATGGACTTTATGTTGAACATTTCATTTTCCTGCGGTCATCTGCACTCGCTAGGTTAGTTTGTTCTCTTGGTGTGCCTGCTTTTCTTTAAAAGTACAGCCGATTTCTCCTTTTGAGGTCTTGGCTGTCTTACACCCTCTAGGCTTAAGTTGAGTTTGACAGAAAATGCTCACAGCTTCAGATGTTTTGATTCTTTTTGACTAGAATTTTTTATCTTTGATTTCTTTTGCCAGTTTAAACAAGAAATATGAGTGCACTTTTCAAAGGAGTGAAAAAACTGCTGCAGCAAACTGAATAGCAGAATGTATTTGTTAAATGTTTTTATTTGGTCCAATTTAAGTATTTAGTGTTGTCATGGGCAAGAACGATTCCAAGGAATTTAGAAATGCATGTGTAGAAGTTAAATCCTCCCCTTAATGTAAGCAGAACATCTCTTAAAATAGAGTATAAATACCTGGTTTTATAGCTCAGCTGTGGTGATTGATAGTTATTCTCATTGCAGCAGTAGCATTTAGGTTATATGGGTTGTTTCCCTGCCCAGTAAACAGACACACAAACAAAATTCTGGTTTCCTTCCACACCTTCACTTTGCAGGGGGGTAAACCAGAAGTCTAAATGAAGATTTCTTCTGTAATTTCTTACCACCTTGAGGAGAAGGAGCTTAGAGGCTTCACAGGAGCAGGCATCTGCTGTTCACTTTGTTTCTGGTGAAGTTCCTGTTGGGAACCCTTCCCTACAGAATATGTTGCCCTTTTAAGAAAAAGCTGTTTACAGTTAAGTTTCGACTAAAAACTGTATTCCCCTTTAATAAACCTGGTATTTTTTTACAGTAACATTAGTTTCATGTAGGTGATCACTGTTTTTAGCTGTTGGTGCTTACAACTAATTGGGGGGCTGTTTTGGGGGAAAATATGAACTGCTTGTGTAAACTTCATAGTTGAAGTTCTACATTAAAACAGACAGGAATGTGTTTTATTTGTGTAGTGGGATCTGTTCACTTCTTGACAGTCTACCTGTCATTTTCTTCGTTGTCGGTGTACTTACAACTTTGAAAGGAATTCTGTTGCGGATTTCGTGTACTGCTAGTACATTTATTAGTGAAGGGGCTGGAATAAAAAGTGAGTGTAAGTGCTTGTGGACATTCTGTGGCAGCTTACCTTCTGACTTTCTCGTTCCAGCAACTATTACTACTTTTGATCTCTCCCAGTGTGCCAACAACAACCTGCTCACCAGTACACAGGCATCAAAGGCAGATGGAAGGAGTATTTCCAGCATCTTCTGAATGAAGAAAACCCCACAGAAGCTGTACTCTCCCAGAAACAGCCTACAATGAGAGAAGAGGAGAAGCCCACCTTAGAAGAAGTAAGAAGTAAGAACAACATTAAGGAAGATTAAGTCAGGGAAAGCAGTAGGCTCAGATGAGGTCACAGCAGACGTGATAAAGATGCTGGGTGAGATAGGGGAAATGGCTCCTGAAGGTACTAATAGCAGTGTGGAGAGAAAGGCGTATCTGAGTTAACTGGAGAGTAAGCATACTCATGCCAGTGTGCCAGAACAAAGGGGACATCCACAAGTGTTGGACAGTACAGAGGCATCAAACTCCTACCACACTGCATGAAAGTCCTGGAGAGGGTGATTGATAAACAGAGACACAGAGTAATAGAATGTAAGATGGGAGATGAGCATTTTTGATTCAGATTAGGATTCATCACACGTGACCCAATATTTGCATTGAGACAGAGACTTGAGAAGAAGCTATAGATGAGGAGGGGTCTCCAACTGGGCATTTCTAGACATGGAGAAAGCTTTTGACAAGTTCCCAAGCAAGCTGATATGGGCAGTACTGCAGTGGTTTGAAGTCCCAGAAGCATTGGTAGAATTAGTGCAGGCTATATACAAGGACACAGTGACTCAAGTATGTACAAAGTTAGACCTCACAGAGGGGTTCTCTATAGGAGTAAAGTGTACACCAGGGTTCAGCTCTGAGCCCACTGCTGTTCATACTGGTGATGGACTACATTAGCAAACAGGTTGAAGGGGACAGATCAACAAAGCTGCTGTATGCAGACAATGTGGCAGTACAGGCAGACTCTGAGCTAAAATATGAAAAATGAATAGGAGAATGGAATGCAAATCTGAAGGCACATGGGATGAAACTAAGCACAGACAAGACTGTGTTAATGGCAGCAAATTGGGGAAATCTGAAGAAGCTCAGAATAGAGAGAAAATGGAAGATAGTGGAACAGGTAAACTGCTTCAAATATTTGGGAGGGGTGGTTAGTCTGAATGAAGAGATCAAAGCTAAAATCAGACGGGCTGCAGCCAACTGGCATAGAGTATCCGGTGTAGTCTAACAGAATGCCAAAGAAGCTGAAAGTAAGGTGTACAAGACAATGGTGTTTATCAGTACTACTGTATGGTACAGAAACCTGGGCAGTAAAGGCAGAGCAGTTGAAGCTAGAGGTGATGGAATTGAAGTGCCTGGAAACATGGTAGGATGCACACTGTGGGACAGACTACGAAATGAGGACATAAACCCAGAAGCCAAAGTAGCTCCAGTTGCAGAAAAGATCAAAGGGAACAGATTATGGTGGTTTGGGCACGTGTAGAAAACCAGAAGACAATCTGGTGAGGAGGATTTGGGACAGGAAGAAGGTAAGAGTAAGTGAGGACGTCCAGCAAAGAGGTGGATGGATTGTGTGAAAAGATCTGTGACAGGCATGGGTGTTAAATAAGGCAGGAGTGTGGCACTGACTCAAGAGAGTTAGCGACAGTTAACACAATACCCAGACCCCACGTGTATTATATATGTTTTATATATAAACGTATTCTAGATTTCTTTCGAGTCTTCTCTTCTCAGAAACATCTGGTAAACAAAACAAATAAGCATTGTTTAATTTTATTTAATTTCTCTGTCTTTTGGGTTTCTAATGCCATGACGGGAATGGACCCCATTCCTAAGTCAAAGTATGATTACAGTTCATGAAATTAGTATTGTTTCAATCTTTGTCAGCCAAAAGTGCTCTTCGCAGTAACCACAATGTTCTCAGTAATGACTTCTGCAATTTCTACGGGGTTACATGGATTGGTAACGTATCTAAATACGATTGTAGATTATTTTTTTATAAGACCTGTTGATCCTACTACAGTTGGAACTGTCTGGGTATCTTTCTTCCACATTGCTCTCATTTCTGCCTGCAGATCCTGATATTTTATGACTTTGTCGCTCTCTGTATGCAAGACACTAATCACTGGGTGTGGTGATTTTCAATGATAAGTGCTACTTCATAATTTTCTGTGATGCTTTGTGGCTCATATTTCCAGTATTTTTCAGCCACTTCAGTACCATGTTTGCACAATCCCCAGTGCAACAATCTTGCCACACTATTATGCCTTTCAGTATACAGTCCTTTTGCCATTAGTATATCACAGCCAGCAACAAGATGTGCGACTGTTTCCAGTTGGGTTTTACAAAACCTACATTTCTTTCTCCCACATGTTCAATGGACTTGGTAAACTAGCATGCACGTAGTCCACTGTCTTAGGCTGCCAATATTAACTTTTCATCTATTGGTTTGAATTTGCCTCTCCTTTACCATTCCTCTGTTCGTTCCTGATCAACATGAGGTTCTTCCAGAATTTTTCTGTTCTTGCAGCTATACATTTTTCACATTTCTTGCCCTCTCATTTGGTCCTTCACCTTATATTCTTTTGTTTTTTTTGGCACATTCAGTTGTTGCCTGATTTTTATCTACTTCTGGTTTGAATTCTATTCCTGCTTGACACCAATGTGCTACTGCTAAATAAAGCAGAGAAGTTTGACCGTGGAGTACAGTAAGGTTGAAAAGCCAGATATTCGCAGGATCATGCAACCCAGAAGTAAAATTGCGCTAACGAGTTAAAAAATATTTATCTGCTTAACGTAGAGCAAAAGAGAACGAATATAGTCATATTTGCCTTCAGATTGCAGCATCTCTATTATTATACGTGGCTTTATTCAGGTTATAGTTTTTCCCCTGTAACCAAGTCATGGCCACCCCACTAAAGAAGGGGTGATTTCAGCACTGCAGAAATCCAGCCTGAAAGTCTGCTCAGATGAGAATGTCCCTGGCACAGAGAGTGCTGCTGACGTGGTTCTTCACATTGCTGTTTCTGATCTTGCTGGTACTAAAACTCTATCAAAAAGCTCTTGTGAAGTGGTTTCTTATTTTCATCCCAAAATGGGCTCTTGATGTCATACTACTAGTCATGTTGACTGTAAGCATGGTCGGTCACTGTAAATCCGGCTATGACCATAGGAATGGTTCGCAGAATATGAAGAGAAAAATGTGGTACCTGATGGCTATGCTGCTAAATATAGCATTTTGTTCAACTCTTTGTGCAATGCTGGAAAAGCATGTCAACCTGAAATTTACTTTTGCTTTCATTCCACTCTGGGCACGGTTGATTGGAGGGATGTTTGAACTTGGGTATAGTATATTTTGCAGCAATCTAACTCCAAATTGTCCTTTATCTCAAGTAGTACACTTGATATTTCCAAAGAATTTCAGCCACTCTTGCACTAGACATGTTCATCAGGAGAAAAAGTTAAAACCACGTTTGAGAGAGTGGTTAGATTTTCACAAGACATTTTAAAGCAGCTTTGTTTGAACAACCGCGTTTTGAATGTGTGATTTGTTTTTGTTTTTTTCTTCCATTAAGCCTTTCATAAAATTCTAAACAGAATGAGAGGTTTTGATGTGAATGTCTGCTACAAATCAGAACACAAGACCTTAACTTCAGCATGTTGCTAGTGTGGTTGAAGTATTTTTGTTTGTTCAGACAGCTTGGACTGAAACAGTTCTGTACCAATGGGATTACAAAATTACAGAGCAAAAACTTTTGTAATAACTTTAATAAAAATGAGGAAAAAAGCAAAGCAAAAAAAAAAGGGTTGGGAGGGTGGCCTAATGGTTAAGGTGTTTTCCTTACAAACACAAGGTGCAGGGTTCGAGTTTCACAAGGGATAATTGGCTAGGCTTAAAATGTCTCGCAAGGGCAGTTAGCTTAGTATTAATCTATGAACCTATGAACCCCAGACCTGGCAGGATTTTCCTTGCAGGTAACTGGGGTCTGGTGGCTAGCTGAGAGAAGCAGGCTGTCAGGAAAGATCGCTTTTCTGGTGTAATGAAAGCCATCTGGGATGCTTTGTCCAGGCTTGCTCCCAGGAATATAATCCTTTGTGTGCATGCCTGTTTGGACTTCTTTTCACTGATTGTGTACCTTAGGAAGGTTAGTAAGGACGTTACAAAGGTCAGGTGATTAACCAGCTTTTTCTGGCTGGCTGCCTGAATTAAGCAGTAGTCTAAGTATGGGTAAATCTGGATATTCCTTTGTCTGCAAGAGGCAATGGTTGGAGCCAGAGATTTTGTGAAAACTCTGGAAGCAGTAGATAAGCCAAAGGGAAGTACAGAGAACTGAAAGTGCAGAGATCCTGCCCTGAAACAGAGATATTTCCTGCATGATTCCCTGATAGGAATGTGGAGGTAGGCCTCTTTTAGGTCTAGGGTGGCTAGCCAAGCTTAGACAGCATGAGTAGCAGCTGCTGGAGGGTGACCATTACGAATTTTGATATCACCAGGAAGGTGTTTAAAATGGATAGATTAACCGATGGGGCATCAAGGTGACCTCTTTTCTGGGTACCAGAAAGAGTGTAGAGTAGAAACCTTGGCCTTTCTGTTCTGCAGGAACATGCTCCATTGCCCTCATAGAGAGCGGGGAAAGGACTTGTTTTTGCACCTCTACCCACTGGTTTGGAGGTAGATCTGGGAACCCTTTTGGAGTTGGAAGGGTGTGGAAAGAAAATTTGTATCCCTGGGACACTGTTGAGAACCCAGTGGTCATTGGTAATGGTGGCCCAGGTGCTTGAGTAAAAGAAGAAATGGCAGAGGTTGCAAAAGCGCCTCACTGCGGGCCAGAGAACTGATGACTAGCTTAACGGAAGCATCATTGGTAGGTTTGGACCTGTGCAGTCTGTCTTTATCCTTACGTTTTTTTTGGAAGATCTGCTGTCAGATAGCTTACTGAAGCCATATCAGAATTAGAGGACAGCAAGCGAAAATATCTAGCTACAATAAGAGCCCAATGACAGTTCTGGCACTGAACAAAGCACAGAAGCGACAGCGGGGGACTTCATGGTCTGGGCCTAAGCAAGTGACGCAGTAAGAATTACAGTCTCGGTGTGGTATTTGTTTTCCACAGGCGAGACAATGAACCTTTTCTAACATCGCTTAGTGTAAGAAAAAAGGAACCCCAATGGGGTACGTAGCTTTAGAAGACTTTAGCTTCAATTTGAAAGACTAAACTCGGACAGCAGCTGACTGGCACTCGTGCGAACTGCTTCTGCTTCAGGCTCCGCGGCAATAAAGACTGATGTAATGGCGTTGGCTGCCTTACTTTATACTACTGACCTGACGTCAGTCCTGAAGCGACAGCAACCAATGCAGAAATACTAAGTCTGTGGTATTCGGGCCGGCCAAGGGCAACCATGGCAGAGATAACCCAAATGTGATGACTGCAACAGTGAAATACAAAGATCACTCTTCACTACCACAAAGGCAGAATGCTCCAAGGAGCAGGAAAACAGTGCAGCCGAAAAGCCAGGCTTCTGGCCCATCTTTTCCCCCTGCCTGGAAGGAAATCTACCAGAAGCAGAAATCAGAGACCAGCTGTCCAATGCTGAGGCTCCAAGGGGCAGAGATGGCTCTAAAAACTTTGAAGTCGAGACTAGATTTTTACGTAAGAGTTGCCAGCCCTGACGCACAACCTTCAATGAAGGTACGCCCACTCACGCACGTCTCCACACAGAAAACGCTTTAGCTGAGAATCGAACACGACAATGTCTTATTGTGAGGCGATAAAGCTACCACAGCACCACCACCGCAAGATACCAATGGTGCAATCAAAAATTACACAAAGTGTAAAAGAGAAAAGAATTAAGAGTATAAACAATACCAACTATAGTTAGTGTATTGAAAGGGAGGATTAACTAATACGATTTGAAAAGAAAATATTAATACACATCATTTGAAATTAATCGCTCAAGAGCTCTAGATGACCACATCAAATCGCAAAAATGGCAAATTAGATCTGGGTATGTTAAGTGGTGCATTATGAGTAAGGGAGGAGCTCGAGTGTTTTATGGTGGCTACGAGCTAAAGTAACGACAGAGTCGGATCAGATATGAACCCAACAGTTGAAGACAAAATGAAAATTGATAACATCAGATTGGTGCGTATAAAGCAGTTCTGCTTTGAGTTTTTCTAGGCTTGTTGCCTAATGAGGCAATCATTTAAGCAAGGGTAAATTCTGAATTCCCTTTGTCATGCAGGATATTACTGGGGCTAGGCATTTTGTGAAGACCCTGGGAGCATACCTATCAACCTCTTAGTATAAGAAATCTGGACAAAGCTTAAAATAATAGGTTTAAAAGCCCATGTTTGCCCTTGTTTCTCGCCTTTCCTGTAACTAGTCTAGTCCAGATAAAGATTTGCTCTATCCAGGAGCGTTTGTAAGCTTCTGAGTGGTGCCAAAGTCTGCTCATCAATTTTCCCCTTAGATCTGCTAGTTCTCTCCTTTCCTGCACTTTTACTAGCTTATTAGTATAGCACTTTACCAGACTTCTTGTAGCAATTATTGTAGCACACAAAAGTGCTAACAGCACTAAACGTTTTACAAGGAAACAGCTCCAGTACTACTTATTAATGCCCACCCCTACAGGCATGTCTAAAGATCAGTTCCCTGTGCTTTCTCCTATTAACCTGGTGAATTTGGGCATCCTGAGGCAATGTAGCAACTGCCTAATGTACACTGACAACCCTCTCCTCTTACCTCCCAACACTCAGTCTTGCAAGAGATGCACTTAAATATCCAAACTGGTAGCCACGCACTCTCCAGCCAAGACTGGAATAGCTGGTCAAGAGGAGAAGGTCAACACTTGCACCACACCACATGGAACACACAGCCCTCCAGAACACACACCAGCACTGCCTTCATATAAAAACACAACACAAACCAGACGCCCACCTTCGAGGTGGCTCTCAATAAAAATCTACCCAAACAGAGACCTCCAAGGTAGAAACGCTCTACCATCACAACACAACACTAATCAAGAGAGACAACTCTCCTAAACAGTGTGTCACTGAACCAAAGCCCCTAATGTAAAACATCATGCCCAACACACTAGTCATAGGTGACTCGACAGTGATGTCTCACTCACCAGACTGAATAAGGAGAAAGTAACACTCAGTTGCCTGTCAGGGGCCAGGATTCGCCACATCACGCACACGCTCAGGTCCCTCAACAGGTACAAATATGACTCTGTCATTGTACATGTGGGTGCGAATCACCTGAGACGTACCTCCCTGGACTACATGAAAAGAGACATGGAGGAGCTCTCAGATTATGTAGCCCAGGCGGGTATGACCCTAGCCCTGAGCAGCATCCTACCATCACCCAGAATGCAGTACAAGCACAACATGATTGATTTCAACAATTTGCTAAGTTTCTGGTGTCATTCTAAGGGGATCCAATATCTGTCTGCCTGGGATGACATGATTGACAGACCTTGATGCTTTGCCAGATATGGCCTGCATCTGTCACCCTTGGGATTCCGGACACTGGCCAAGGCTCTTGCCACCCCTATAGTGTCTTTTTTAGGCGGTGTTCTAAAGACCAAATTACCACCTTAACAGCTACAAACAAATGCAGTCTGAGGGTCATGCTGCTCAATGCTAGAAGTCTAAATCTCAAAATGCACTCACTCGAAGCACTCCTTAAAATAGAGAACATCGACATTTCTGCCATAACAGAGACACAGTTCAAGGCAGCAGAAAGCACCCTTGGCACTACCCTGCTATAACTTATTCCTCACCTTTCGGCCCCAGAACTTGGACTGAAGCTCCAAAGGTGGTGGTGTTTCCATATTCATAATGGATTCGCACACCTCCAGACTGGTAGCCCAACATAACGCATCTGAGATACTTCAGGTGCAGCTAACATTGGGCAAGACAGCGATTCAGGTTGTAGCCTGCTACAGGTCCCCAACCATGTCCCAAGACTCGCACTCCAGGTTCCTAAGCACCCTGGAGAATATTAGGGTCCAACCTAACACTCTCATACTGAGTGACTTCGACTATCCCTCCATTAACTAGGAAAACTACTCGTGTACCAATACACGAGCCCACAGTTTCCTGGAATTCCATCAACTCCAATGCCCTGGACCAGCTCATTCTTACCCTCACTAGAGATAGCAACATCCTTGACCAGGTCATTACCAACATAGGCGACCGTTGCTCTACACCAATAGTCAACTCTTCCCTGGTTAGAGCCGATCACAAACTAATCACCTTGGAAATCCACATCCCTCCCATCCCCTCCCCACAAAAGTAACCACCGTGACAAACTTCTCTAAAGCTAACTTTGGGCTCCTAAAAACAGAGGTGGCTAACTTCACAGAACCCATGCAAATGGGGAATAGTTGCCTGACCGCCGAATCATACACCAATGCACTGTCCGAACACCTACACAAATGCATGGATCTTGCCATACCCAATAAAACAGAGACGCTCTCCTCCAAAAAAGGAAGCCAATCTGGTAGTCCCCTGCCATAAACAAACTCTACAACAAAAAGGAAAGTGACGCGGAATAAGGTGAAATCCCAAGACTGGAAAAATTCCCTTATTAGCCTCAACAAAAAGTTGAGATCCCTCATCAAATCCTCTAAAGCTAGCTATGAAAACAGAAGTGCAACAGATAGTAAAGACAACCACAAGGCCTTCTATAATTATGTAAAGAATCTCCACGGCAATAACCAGATTTGCTCTGAAATACTGCACAATGGTACCTCCTATACAGAGCCAACAGATATTGCCAATATACTGGCAGATTCAGTGCCAACTTTACCCCACCCCCAAAGGACCAGTCACAATACCAGTAGATTGCCAAGCACCCAGTATTACTGCTGCACAGATTAAAATAGCACTGTCCAAGACCAAGAATACAGCTTCTACTGGACCTGACAATATCCCTGGCTGTGTTCTACATGAACTATAGAGTGAACTGGCACCTCACCTGTGTGCCCTGTTCAATCACAGCCTTACCTCAGGCTTTGTCCCTACCAAATGGCGCACTGCTACAGTCATCCCTCTCCACAAAGGAGGAGAGACTACAGACCCTGGGAACTATCGCCCCATTAGCCTGAGTCTGATATGCAAAGCTATGGAAGCATCATCATGGACCTAATAAACAAGGATATAGGGAACCTCCAAACTCTGGATCCCACACAGTTTCGTTTTGTGCAGGGGAGATCATGCCTGCTCAACTTGGTCAACTTCAAGTCAGTCACCAAAGCTGTGGATGAGGCAAGGTGGTTCATACAGCCTACCTTGAGCTGGCAGAGGGCTTTACCATTCCCCACTCAGGAATCATAGAAAAACTCACTAAGCTAGGCATCAACCGCTGTATATCACTAGGTGGGTTGCAAACTGGGTCATAGGTAGAACCCAGAGTGTGAAAGGAGCAGACTCCAAGTAAGACTGCCGACCAGTCACAAGTGGAGTCCCACAAGGTATGGGTCCTCTCCTGTTCGGCATCTACTTCTCTGAAGTACAGGCTAACACGAAGAGACTCTCACGGACAAAGTTCACAGACTATTGCAAGTTGGGAGCTATTATTAACTCCCCAAGTTATGCTGACATCCTAAAGAAAGGCCTCACTGAGACCAACGACTGGTGTCAGAACCATGGCTTTAAGCTCAGTGCCAAAAAATGTGTCATCACCTTTGGAAAAATCCCGGTTCCCATGAATTACCACATCGATGGCAGTCCACTGAACGCAGAAGGCGTTATAAGAGATCTGGGAACACAGGTTGACAGCAACCTCTCTTTTGACAATCATGATGCCACTGTGGTCAGAAAATCCTTTTATGTGGCACACCATATTACTAAGGGTTTTTCATCCAAGAAGAAAGAGGTCACTGTCTCCCTCTACTCCTCCCTCTACTCCTCCCTCATTAGGCCAATCATTGAGTACAATGCCCCCTTTGGCATGTACCTCACTAAGCACCTGCAACAACTGGAGAGGCCGCAAAAATATCTCACAAAGAGGATCCTAGGCTTTAAATATTTGTCCTATATGGACAGACTCAAAAAACTCAAACTATTCACTGTCTCTAATAGCCTAGAGGCTCTCTCTGCTTGACTTACAAAGCCATGTTTGACTCAGCTCTGTTAGAAATCCTACATCTAAAGAAATCCCAAACCCTTCGCACCACATGCTCCAGAGACCTCAACCTCATTACTACAATCAACAGAACATGCTGGAGGGACAGGTTCATAACCGAGAGACTGCCCATGCTACGGAATAGACTTCCCATACATGTCAAGCAGAGCACCTCACTGGCCCTTTTCAAAAGAAATCTTGATAAGTGGATGGGAAATAGAAAATTTACCCCAGGGATCACTCCAGTGGCTTTACTCGACAGAGGCACTGGGAACTAAGGTCAGATGGCACAATGCCAGGGTAATCCTATGGGCTAGGCTTGTAAAGACTCCAGGGCCATTAGCCTAGTACACATCTATGAATCTGTGACAAAGGTCCAAAAATGGGACAAGTTTTAAATATTGCTTTTATAAACTTAGTATTTTGCTAAAATTACACGGTTTGTGTTGGCATGTATTTTCTGAATGATATAAAGTCTGAAATTCAAATATATTCCATTACTTAGTGGCTGCAGTCATCAGTGCTTTTCCAAAAAAAAAAAAAAAAAAGTTTTATGAGGAACAGACCAAAGATATGAAGCAAAAATCTGGACATTCTGTGAAACTCTGTACAGTTGAGAGGTATGTCTGGGAGCAGTAGATAAGCCAAAGGGCAGAGCAAAGAACTGACAGTGCCTCACAACTGCTCCGAAGTGCAACAGCTTTCTGTGTAATTTCTCTATGGGAATATGGAGGAATGCATCTTTTAGAGCGAAGGTTACCACAAAAGCATAGGGATAATCATGGGAAGTAGTTTTTGCAGAGTTAACAATTTGAAGTTTAGGACCTGCAAAAATCAGTTGAGCCTTGACAGGTTTAGAATTGGCCTTCAGGTTCCTTCTTTTCTGTGAACCAGGAAAAGTCTGGAGTAAAACCCTTTTCCATGTAAGGATTTTGGTACAGGTTCCACATAGCCATGAGCACACAAAAGTTAAGGCCACTGTCTTTTACTCTGGAGAAATGTCTGGGAAGCCTGAGCGAATCAAGGGTAGTTTGAACTTGAGCTTCTAACCTTGTTGAATGATGTTTAGCACCAACAGATCTTCAGGGATGAAAGGCCATATCTTGTAAAAAGTGACACCCCCCACCGGGTGGGAGAGAGGGAAGAGAAAGAGGGATGGGACTGCCATGCAAGAGTCATGATTGCTCCCTGCTAGGTCCCTGGGTACGTGATCCAGAATGTTTAATGGGTTCAGACTGCCACCATCTTGGCCGCTGGTGCTACCTTTGGCCTCTTTCCCTACAAGGTTTCCTTTGTTTAGGCTTAGGCTGAGGGGAAGGATAGGACAAATTTTTGGTAGGATAAGTTCGACTTAATCAAGGGGCTCAGACCTGAAGGAAGACCTTGACAGCTTGCATGGACTTGGTCTTGTACTACATTTTCTTAAGGATAGATTCAGCCTCAGGAACAAAAACAAAATCTTTGTCCAAGGGGGCATCTAGGAGACTGGATCTGAGATGCTCAGGAAGGGACTGCTCCCTCAGCCAGCCATGTCTTCTAATGATGGATCCTATGGCTGCTGCTGGCTTCCAATGCATCACAGCCACAGTGCACAGACTGCATAGCCACCTGAGAGAGCAGGAGTTGCACAAGTCCATTAACTCCTTTGAGAGGACCTTACTTTCAATCCCCATTAGTTTTTTTTTTCATCTGGTCAATAGTTTCCTGGTACTTCACCATATGAAGCTGGCAGTTCAAAGCCCTCATAACAAGGGTAGCAAAGGTGTACGGCTCTGCTCTCCTTGTCTATAGGCAAAGGGTTTTTGGAAGAGCTAGCTTTTGCTCCCTTAAGGCCTACAGTCACCACTTCAGGATCTGCCACAGGGTTCTCAAAAAGGACTTTGTGGGAATCTAGAACCCTGGAAAATCTGTCAGGCTTTTGAGGGGCAGTAGGCAGACAGCCTGGTTATAAAGAACAATCTAAGAAGACACCGTCTACCACATCCAAGAATAGGGGAATGGCAAAGGGTTTATGCTCAGGGAGATTAAGAAATTCCCTAATCCTTTTCTTGGATTGGAATAGTCTTGAACTTCCTATATGAAGTGCTCCCCTCAGGGTATGCAATGACTCCCCCAAAGAAATATCCTCTGAGGAAGGCTGATGCAAAGTTCTCCTCAGAGTCAGAATCCCTACTAGAAGCAACGGATGCATTCTCCTCAAGGGTGGATTCATCCTGATCTAAATCATCCTCAGAGTCAAAAGAATCAAGAAAATTCCTATGGTGGGGTAATCTCTCTTTTTTATCAGGGGATGTTTCGGGGGAGGGAGTTGCTGGATATGACCAAGGAAATCAGAACCTAAGCCAACCTCACTAGGTCTTATTGGTGAGGCCTGGGAGTAGGAGCCAACAGGCCTAGGCTGAGACAAGATTGAAGTAGTTTTTTTTCTGGACGGCCTTGGGTTTTGGCCTAAGGCCAACCTCCACACTAGGAAATGAATGAACACCCAAACTCCAGCGTACATCAGGCAGAGGAGATTTCATCCAAAAATCCATCACTGGTTTTAGAGGGGTCAATGGAAGTCGGAGTCTGTGAAATGGTTCTGGACCCAACCAATGAGTTAGGTCCTTTGGCCTGTAAGGAAGTAGAGGGACCCAAAGGCATATGCAACTCCTAATGGGTCTCAATAGGGGCCTAGCCACCACCTCAGTCATACAAAAGGGCTACAAAGGCACCTCACCTTCTGCAATCACTAGCCTAGGAGGATTATCAGACGGCGAACAAGCATCGTCTGAGGTCCTAAATCTGAAGCACTGTTCTGTTTTCCACCTAGGGAGATATAATTCAGCTCGACAGGCAGATGATAGGGTACACGAATGTCCTGATGACTCGGGGAAATGTTTAGCAAACTTTCAACCCTACTCTTGATGGTTTTTTTTTTTTTTTTTTTTGAGAACCTACATTTGATAGTTCTGCTATTAAAGTGAGCACAAAACTGACAGTTGGGAAAGTCATGTTCTGGCCCCAATCAAGTCACATAAGAGGGATGGAAGTCCCAGTGTGCTGCTGGCCACAGAGGAAAAAGTTAACAACTTTCCCTGACATTAGTCAAAAAGCACATGAAAAATCCCCAACATGGTACTTAGCTTTAGACATCACCTTTCTCTGGTGTGGAATGACTGATGCACATACGAGCACTCTGCGTCACCATCCAATGGCAAGAAAGAACTGAGATGGTGCCAGCTGACTCATTTATACCCAAACATAGTGATGTCAGAGCCTCTGCCAGCTTCAGAAGGACGGGAAAATATTCCCTAGTAGTCAAGCCAGCCAAAGGCTTCCATGGTGGGAAATCCCACAAGTCAGGACTGCAACAGTGAAACACAAAGAGCATCAACACAACTGTGTTGTCTGTTTCTGTCCTTCCTCACAGTATGGGTTTGCAGCTCCATGCCAGATCAGATGTTTGCCACTTTCAAGTTTTGGATTCAGTGTTCAGGCTCTCTCCTTACCCACAATTACTTCTGTATTGACCCAGCTATCTCAGATCAACTTTACCTGCAAGAAAAAAAAAAACAAGTATACAGTGTCTAGGACAGAAGTAAAGAAATCAGCTGAAAAAGATGGTGATAAGACAACTCTAGGAAAGTACAGTTTTGTACCTACCATAAATGTAGATGCTAGAGTGTCTTCACTGCTGCAGTCATTACACTTGGGTTATCCTGCCGTCAGGCGGGTCCGCAGTCGGCCTGAGTTCCAAAGTCTTGGTCCGGCGTCGGTTGCTGTCGCCTCTTCCCTGACGTCAGTGCGTCAGGGGTACATAAGAAGCAACCAACGCCATTTTCTTCAGTTTTTCTTGCCCCAGATGTCAGGTGCCCCCCAAAATGGTAGGCAATACATATTGCTAATAAAACATACAAAAAAGTAACCAGCAAATACACCACGTAGGTAGTATAGGTTAGTCCCAGATAAGAAAGAGGGGCTGGCGGGTGGGTAACCTGGACTGCAGCAGTGAAGACCACTCTAACATCTACATTTATGGTAGGTACAAAACTGTACTATGTTCATAGTGTTTCACTGCTGTAGTCATTACGCTTGGGTAGAATCCCAAAGCTGAGTTTGGGTGGCTGGGCTTAGAGGATTTGGTGTGGCTATGAGGCCCTGCAGCACTGCAGTGGCAAAGCCAGCTCTGGATCTAGAGTAAAGAGGCAAATGATAATGCTTGGTAAAGGTGTGCACTGAACTCAAGTTGCAGTTTCCAAGATGTCTTTGGTAGGTACTCCTCTAACGTAGGCAGTAGAAGTGGCAGTTGCCCTGGGAGAATGTGGTCTAATATTACTAGGTACAGGTTTCCCATGTTGTGTGTAGCAGAACCGGATACAGTGTCCTATCCACTTTGAAATGGTCTGCTTTGAAATAGCCTTTCCCTGTGATCTTGCAGCAAATGATACAAACAATTGTTCAGATTTTCTGAAAGCTCTTGTTTTGTCCAAGTAGAAGCGCAATTGCCTGTGTATGTCCAAGGAATGTAGAAGTCTCTCCCCTTTATTCTGGGGATTTTGATAAAATGTTGGCAAGTGAATAGTTTGGTTAAGAGTCACACTGGATACCACATTAGGCATAAAGGTAGAGTTTGTTCTTAAAGAAACCCTGTCTTGGTGGAAAATGATGAAAGGTTCCACTGCCATTAGTGCCTGCAGTTTTGAGACTCTTCGTGCTGAGGTTATTCCCAGAAGCAGAGCAGTTTTCCGGGATATATATTTTAACTCTGCTGAATTGGCTGGTTCAAAAGGAGGCAAAGTGAGATTTTTAAAAACGAAATTGAGGTCCCAAATTGGTGTTGGTGCTCTCCGGGGCAGTCTTATGTTTTTAGCCCCACTGAGGTACTGTTTTAGCAATGGGTGAGAGAAAATAGGAGGATTTGTGTTGTAATGAGCCGAGATGGCAGAAGCGTGAATCTTAATGGATGAGAAGGATAGACCTTTGTCTAGCATCTCAGTCAAGTATTGTAGTATCTGAGGAATGTTAGGTACCAGAGGATCAAGGTTTTGAGCCTGGTTCCAGGCACAGAATCTCTTCCACTTGTCTGAGTAAGATTTCCTGGTGCTAGACCTCCTGGCCTCCAAAATTACATCCATAACAGCTTTAAAGAGTGAAGTAGTCTGTTTGGCTAATGAATCTGCCATGCAGCCAGGTTTAAGGTTTTGAGCTGACTGTGCAGAATCTGATTGTTTTGCTGAGTCAGAAGGTGTGGAATTTGAGGCAAAATCCAAGGTGGGCCTTGAGCCAAGTTCTTTAAGATTGGGTACCAATGCTGGCGTGGCCAGTCTGGAGCAATCAGATTCATCTGTGGTTTTTCTTGTCTGGTTTTAGGAGTACCCTTGTAAGGAGAGGCAGAGGTGGGAAGGCATAAACATGTAGGCTTTTCCAGCTGAACGAAAGAGCATCCACTTTCCATACTTGTGTGTGATAAGTCCTTGTGCAGAATTTTTGTAGTTGGTAATTCAGTGGTGGTGCAAAAAGATCTATGTCCGGGCACCCCTATGTTTGCATTATCATGCTGAAGATTTGTGGATTTAATTTCCACTTGTGAGGATCCATGATGTTTCTGCTTAAGTCGTCTGCCAGAGTGTTTTTCTTTTCTGGCAGGAATTGTGCTTGCAGATGGACTTGATAAGTTAGAGCTGTGTTCCGCAAGGTCATGGGGTAAGAATGAGTGCCCCCTTGTTTATTTATGTACCACATTACAGTGATGTTGTCTGTCTTTAATAGTAATTGTCCTGGATGCAGAAGGTCCTTGAAAGCTGTAAGGGCATTTTGTACAGCCAACATCTCTTTTTGATTGATGTGAAGATGCATTTGGTCTGTGGTCCATTTGCCCTGAATACATTTTCCTGCCATGTGTGCTCCCCAGGAGTAATCCGAGGCGTCTGCTGTTAAAGTCTGCCTAGCTGTGGGAAGAGTGAAAGGCTGACCCTTGTTGAGGTGACATGCCTGTGCCCACCATCAAAACTCCTGTTGTAGGCAGGGAATTATTGGTATTACTGTCTCCAGGCTGTGAGAATGTTGAGACCAAACACTTTTTAGGTACCAGTGTAATTTTCTCATATGCAGTCTTGCATATGGAATTAGTAGTATGCAGGATCCCATGAATTACAAGGCCTGCAGAATTTTTCTTGCAGGGGGTTGGGACTTTGTTGCCATCAACTGAAAATACTGAGTCAGCTGTCCTTGTTTGTCTGGCGTGAGATAAGCAATGTGGGCCATTGTATTTAAGCTGGCACCCAGGAATATTATCTCTTGTGAGGGCACTAGTTTTGATTTCTTTTCGTTTACTGTGTACCTTAGGCAACATAATCTTTTTACGAACACCAGATGCTGTAGAAGAATGTCCTTGCTCTCTGCTTGTATCAGGCAGTCGTCCAGATATGGATACATTTGAATTCCTTTTTGTCTGCAAAATGCAATTACTGGTGCCAGGTACTTGGTAAAGACCCTGGGTGCAGTAGATAAGCCAAAGGGCAGTGCAGAGAATTGGTAGTGCATTGAACCAGCTATGAATCTGAGGTATCTTCTGCAATTTAGTCTGATTGGGACATGCAGGTATGCCTCTTTGAGGTCCAAAGTAACAAGCCAAGCTTTCTTGCCCAACATGGGAAGGAGCTGTTGTAGTGTCAGCATTTTGAATTTCAGAACATCCAGGTAAGTATTTAGAATGGAAAGGTCCAGAATGGGTTTCCAGGCTTTGTCCTTTCTGGGTACCAGGAAGAGTAGAGTAAAAGCCTTGTCCTTTTCCTGCTGTGGTACTTTTTGAATAGCTCTCATGTCCATGAGAGCTGTAATTTGTTTTTGTGCCTCTGCCCATTGATTTTGTGGCAGGTCTGGCATTCCTTTTAACCTTGGAAAAGTGTGAAAATGTAACCGTGAGACACAATATTCAGCAGCCATTTGTCTTGGGTGATTGCCTGCCAGTTTTGAGAAAAGAGTGCTAGTTTCCCCCCCCTAAGGGGGCTGCCAAAAGGGAAGAGTTTAGCATTGGAAGGGGGAAGTCACTGGGACTGTTTCCTGTACGGTTGTGACTTGTCCTTACCTCCTTTTGGGTTTGAAGCACCCCACTGTCGTGGTCTGTAAGATCCTTGTGGCTGAGATCTGCCTCTTGGGCGTCTGTATCTGCCTTTTTGACACTGGAAAGGACCAATTCTTTGTAGGCCAATTTCTGCTAAATCGTGGTGGCTGTACCTGTAAGAAATCCTTCACTGTTTCCACAGATTTTGCCTTATCCTCCATTTTCTTTAATACGTCTTCTGCCTTAATACCAAATAAATTATCTTGCTACAAAGGAGCATACAATAGTTTTGCCTTAAAATGATCTGGTAAACTTTGTTCTTTTAACCAAGCATGCCTTCGAATCACAGAACCTGTAACTGCTGCTCTAAAAGAAGCTTCTAATGAATCAAAACCACACTGCAAAGTATGCTTTCCCACTTGTTCAGCTGCATGCAATAAATCCTGCATTTCCTTATAGTCAGGTTGTTCTGCATTTGTACTCATTTTCTGTTTTAATTGAGACAGTAAGTATTGTCGATATTTAAGCATGTAAAACTGGCAATTTAGAGCCCTCACTGCTAATGTTGCAGAGGTGTAAACTTTCTTTCCCCATCTGTCTAATGCTCTAGAGTCCCTATCCGAGGGAACTGGATTCTTAGCCATGGAAGCCTTAACCCCTTTGGGATCCTGGGAAATAGTTTCTGGGTCAGCAACAGGGTTTATATAAAGAAATTTGAGAGAGTCAGGGACTCTGTAGTACCTGTCTGGCTTGACTGGAACTGGGGGGTAAAGAATCAAGATTTAAACTAGATTCAGAGAACACATCATCCACAATGTCCAACACTGGTGGAATAGCAAGGGGCCTGTGCTGAGGCAGTAAAAGAATGTCTCTGAGCCTTTTCTTGGATTCTGAGTAATTCCGGCCCTCCCAATGGAAATGCTCCCTCATGGTATGTAAAGTTTCCCCAAAAGAATAATCCACAGGAGGAGAAGCTGAAGGAATTGATTCTTCAGCATCAGAATCCTCATAGGGGGGTAAAGAATATCCATGGTCTGAAGAGGAATCGGAATAAATTGAAACCTGGTCAGAGGAATCATAATCTGTATCCTGCCTAGGCCTTTTATCAGGAGGGGGAAGGGAACCCCTGATCAGAGTTATCAAGTCTTCGGCCATCTTGAGCATCTGTTTTTTAGGCATGGAGGCCTGTCCAGGTTAATGCTGTACTTGCTTTTTTGGCTTTAATGTAGGTTTAGTCTTGGCTGCATTTGCAATGGTAAGTTGAGTAGGCCTGAAAACACCCACAGAAGCCGATGCCTGCTCAGCGGCTCCGGACCCATCTGAAGGGTTAAACTCCGTTGGTTCAACACCTTGAGTATCTAGAAGCCTAGGCACCTCCTCGTGGTAGTCGGTGGCGGCCTGTGGTTCTGAGGTAGCGGGTGTCAGGGGCTGCGAAAGCGCCTCACTGAAAACCGGAGAACCGGCGACTGGCCTAAAAGAGGCTTCGTCGTCAGTTTTGGGCCTCTGATGCCTTTCCTTATCTTTGCGTTTTTTGTGCATTCCGGTCATCGGTTGTTCCGACGGCATTGTATAATTAAACCTTCGCCCAAAGTAATGGCGAGCAAAATCAAACCGACGTTTAATACTGAGTTTATCAAATCTAACATAAAACCGACAACTAGTGACGTCGTGATCTGGGCCTAGGCATGGAATACACTAAAAATGAAAATCCTTATGAGGTATTTGCTTCCCACAAGAAATACAACTATTAACTTTTACTGACATTGGTCTGAGGCAAGAAAAAGTTTCCCCAATGGGGTACTTAGCTTTATTGAAGACTTCGGTTCTGAAATAGAATTTGAAATCTCAGGAGTCGGCCGACCGGCACTTGCGAACTGCTTTTGCTTTGGGCACCGTGCGGCAAGAAAGACTGAAGAAAATGGTGTCGGCTGCTTCTTATATACACCTGACGCACTGACGTCAGGGAAGAGGCGACAGCAACAGACGCCGGACCAAGACTTTGGAACTCAGGACGACTGCAGGCCCGCCTGATGGCAGGATAACCAAGTGTAATGACTGCAGCAGTGAAACACGAACATCCAGAGCAATCCAAAAGATATAATGCCAAATGCCATAAAATACATGGAAGGGTGGAGGAGGGTGGGAGGTTGAGGAAAGACAGACAACACAGATCTATTATTATTGTGAATACAAAGTTTTTGTATCTGATGTTATCTTTTCTATCTGTTTCTCAATGTATGGGATAGAGTTCCCAGCTACTGTAACACTCAGGTGTTCTTATGGAAAGATGGCCCATGACAAAGCCAGAACAAAGCAGGCTTATGACCTGGACTGTATGTCCAATAATGTGAAATGAAGGTATGGTCCTTGGCTCAGTGACAGTACAGATGTCATTATGAGGCATTCTAGAAAGGATGGCTGTTGAAGCTACAGATCTAGTAGAATATAGGCAGTGATGTACCCCTTTCTTTGGCTGTCCGAATGTACAGCTTATCTTGACAAAGGTAAACAGTGACTTTGGATACCCCCCTTTTCAATCTTGACAAGAGAATACGAGAAAAACTGATCAGCTTTTCTGAAGGCTTTTCTCTGATGAAAATAGAATCATAACATGGTGAACATCCAGAAAACTTAATGTTTATGTTCCTTTGTTTGAAAAATTTAGGGAAAACACAGGAAAATTTATGGATAACTTGAAAGAGGATTCAGCTTCAGAAAGACATGGAAGAAAACAGGGATTGTTTTTCAAGCATACTCTGTGCCTTTGTGAAAGACTAGTAGGAGATTTCGAAGACAATGCATGGAGCTCAGAAATTCTCCTAGCAAACATAATAGCTAATCAGCTCTGGCAGATGATTCAAAAGGAGGCTAATTAAGGCTTGCCGTAAATTTGAAATATCCCAGGGAGGAAATGGGTCTCCAAGTAGAGGACGTAATAGAAAAAGTTCCTCTAAGAAAATCCTTGGATAGTGTTATGGATGTAATGGGCATGTGATTCTTGCCAATGTGAAAGGACCTTGATAGTGGAATTAGCTGGTTCAATTCTGAAGACAGGCAAGTATTTCAAGATTGCTGAAAAAAGAGCCAAAAATCAATTAAAATAGTTTTCAACTGCTCAGATAGAAAGCCTTTTCATTCTGCTTTTGTAAATCTTATGTGTTGAAGGCTTCTGGGAAGAAGACAGAATATGAACAACCGAGTATGAAAACCTTGACTAAATATCACAGGAAATGGGGAAAACAAGCAGTCAACATGAGGGATTGAATGTTCTAGTAAGGTAACCCCAATGGGTGAGATTAGATCTGGAGATGAGCTCAGCACCAATGGGGAGTGTATTATATGAGGCCAAAGGAAGGGGGACCATAGCTGTTGAGGGCAGTAAGGAGCTACAAGGATGACATCTCCAATGCTTTCTGTAAAATTATGGACTCAAAGGAGTGGGAGGGAAGACAAATGAGTTTTGGGGGCTAACTTGTGGGTCAGAGTATCCCTCAGTGACTACCTCTTCTGGGGGAATGAGAGCTTTGAATTTGCACTTTGGCATTGTGGAAAGATGCATACAAGATTGCAGCAAAGTTGGCACCAGAGGCTGAAAATCTGCTCTGTGACTATTGCATTGAGTGACCACTTAATTTACATTTGTTGACCGGGAGTGTCCAACTGGACGTAGGACCATTTTCAGCAGAGGCCTGGGGAGAAAAGCTCCACAGTTAAAATAAACAGACAGCAGTTACATTGGCTTACATAGCGATTAACAATATAACATAGCAATTACTTACAACATATTTACAGATGAAGAACATAGTACATCAGTAGATAACTAGAATCTTTATCTGTGAAGTACATAACAGACATTAACAAATGTTACAATAAAAAGTTCCTGCTGTACAAGTACTAGGCTTATGAGCATCTGAGCTTGCTATAATCAAGGTAGCTACTGGAGTGGAAATAAAGGTAGTGGTTGGATGGGGTGGGTGATTTTAGAGTGGGAGTTGCAAGGGCATAGCCAGCATGTTTTTAGGTGTGCTTTTAGTAAAGTTCTGAAGTGGGTGCATGATGGTACGGAGGTAATTGTGGGTGGGAGGGAGTTCTGTAATTTGGCTATGGTGCAAGAGAATAGTGCTTCACCAGCAGAGTTATTGGCTTTAGTGATCCGCAAGTGATTTTTTGTTGCTGGATCTTAGTGGTCTAGTGGTGCGATAGGGTTGGAGTAGATTCTGGAGGGATGGGACATTTAGTGGATGGTTTACTAGTTTGTGGGCGAGTGAGAGTTGATACCATTGAAGGAGGTGAGAGAGTTCAAGCCAGCCCAGTTGAGCAAGTGAGTGAGAGTGTTGACTACGGTGGCGAATTTGCCGATTTTGTTGTAGCAGGTCTCTAGCTTGTTTAGATCGAAACCATTGATTTCCCTAGAATATGCATTACTATTAGAAAGCAGTGAGAAGATATCACCCATTGCTACACACTCATGGTCTCTCAACATAATAGGTAGGATCTAGTTCCTCTCATTTGCTGACATAATAAACAGCTACCATTCTGTCTTGCCCAGACAGATATCACATCTAAAGGGGGGGGGGGGAGTTCTGAAAGGCCTGCAGCCCTAGGAGAACCACTCATCTTCAAGAAACTGATGCGTAGACTGGCCTCTGAGACCATGTGCCTTGGACTGTCTTTCCCTGGTAATGTCCCTCCAACCAAAGTGGGAAGTATCCATGGTCACCATGGCTGGGGAGAGAAAAGACTGAAGAGATGCCCTTACTAAACATGTGCAAACTAACCAGCACTGGATTAAAGTCTTGCAAATCTTTGCAAAAGATACTTGAAAAAACATTGCTTGCTGTCTTATTGACAATGGACCACAATGGTGTACTGCAGAACTCACATGGCCAGCTGAAATGAGGTCTAGAACATTGAGAATTGTTTTGGCTGGTGGCCTCCAGCAGGACCAGACAGTCAAATCCTGTTGAATGAAAGCAATCCTTGCTTGAGGAAGTTTTGCAATTTGTAGCTATGTATCCAACTGAGCACCTATGAACTCTGAAGATCAAACTGGAAAAAATGTGGACTTCGTTAAATTCACTGTCATCCCTAGATGTGAGCACAGATGGAGCAAAGAGTCCCTGGGTTGGATTAGTAGATCCCTGACGGGGCAATGATGAAGTCAGTCATCCAAATAAGGGAAGACCCAGAACCCGTGCAGTCAAAGATGAGCTACTACTACTGCCATATACTTGGTAAACACCCAGAGGGCTGCGATGAGAATGAAAGGCAAAGCTCTGATGTTAAAATGACTGGCTCTCTCTCAGATGGGAGTGAAGATATTTCATGGAATGTGTGTCCATCTTTATACAGCAGTACGCATCCTAAAGATCTACTGAGCACATCCAGTCATTTCCCCCTCAGCAGAGGAAGAAAACACTACCCGTGATATTGCAGAATTTTGTTTTTCTTAAAAATGTGTTCAAGTGACTGACAACAAGAAAATAGCTTTACATCCCAGTTTTTCTTTGGCACTAAAAGGAACCTTGAGTAAATTCAGATCCTCTCTGGTCTGAAAGGCGCTCTTGGATGACTTGATGGCTTAGAAGCTTGTTTAGTTCTGAAGAAGTCTCTTCTCTTTGAGAAGATGGTACAACAGAAAGATTTCTGGGGTTAGAGGAGGAAATGAAAGGGATGAAGTAGTCTTTATTTATAATCCTCTGCACCCATTTTGTCCAGGTTATTGGATTCAGTGCTACGCATCCTTGACTGCCTCCAGAAAGTTTCAGTGACGCAATCATTCAGGAGTGCTGAAAAACCTTCTCTGAGAAAAGTCAAATGAAGCCTTGATTAGGCAGACCACCTCTGCCCCTATAGTCATGTCCATTACAGAAGTTCCGTCTATACCATAGGAAACTCTGTCTCCGGAATTGTCAGGTGTAAACCCTTGAGATTTCTGGAAGCAAATCTTCTTTTCTCCTTTGTGATCCCTTATGATGGTCCTCTGAAGAGCAGAGAATTTTATCCTTAAAACAGAAAGGGATTTCCCATATTTTTCACTTCTTGAAACTGTCTCTTACTTAGACCAAACAGTATTGCTCTGTCGTAACGGTCATTTGCATAAGATGTTTAAAACTATTCTGCAAAATAAAAGATGCATCCAAGCAGGTCGCATGTTGGATATGTTCGTGCCGGCCACTGTAGACACACTTTCCGGGGCACTGGAGTTAAGCACATACAACGTACATCCATGTCCTTCTTTGATCAACAGACAAGGACCCTAAAAAAGATATGAAGATCTCTGATCAAATCCCTATGAAAATGTATAACATGTGCAAAATAATTTAACTTCTTCACCCAGTAAGTACATGAGATATAAACTCGCTCTCCAAATTTGTCTACCACACAAGACACTGATGGATGGGCAGAAAAGCTTTCTCCTGGCTAGTTCCTTTTCGGTAGCTACAGCCACTACCATGGAATCCACAACCAGACCCTTGCTCAAATTGGGATGATCTTTATGACTGACAAGGAACTTATGTGATTTCTTAGGGATGGGCTTGGCTGTGTCCAGCTTCTTCATCTACCATCTCATCAGTGGATGTGACTACCCAATATGTAGACTGACCAGAACCAAAAGCCTCAAAAACTGAATCTTCTGGAGAAGGCATTTGGGAGGACCACCCTCCTTTCTGTTTAAGCGCTTCAAAGATTTCTCCTATCTAAACATCCTCAAGGGGGATCTGGGAGAACCCTCTCCATCAATGGAATCCAGATGCCTTCTTTTGCACAAAAGCTTTGTGTGTACCTCCTCAGTGGATTTCTCTTAAGAGAATTCAAAGGCTGAAATGTTTTTTTTCTAGAGGAGCAAGCTCAAGGCTTCTTGTTACTGGTTGTTCTGATGGGCTCAAGAACCTGGGAAATCCTTTGGGAAGCCATGGATCAGAGTTCAAGGGGTAGTTGGTCTCTCGGGCTTGAGAGAGTGTACTCTCAAAAACCAAGCTCGATACAGACCTAATCGAACCAAGCCTTAGGAGCTGAAAACCCCAAAGGCGGCTCAACTCTGTATAATGGCTCAGATCAAAGGCTGCTGTCAAAGCCAAACCTGTCTAATGCTGAAGGGCAAAGAAGGAGAACAATTCTTAAATTATACTGTAAGTTGACACTGATCATTTAGCTCAGAGATTCAGATGGCTCTGAAATTGTTGGAGCCGACAGAATCAAGAATTTATCTCCGACAAGAAGAAAAAATTCTTGGCTCCAAAGCAGACCTGCCCTGGGTGGAAGTCAGATCCAAATGCTCTGATCCGAAAGGGTGGATCACAGAAGGAACAACAGAATGGAGAGAAGAATCTACTCCCTTGTATCCAGATGTAGACTGGAAGGATGCCCAGCTGGATCTGAGAAAGAATAAATTTCCACACCTTATACACTTCTGTTTCAGGAAGGCTCCTGGGTAATCTGTTTAAGTGAAAAGACAAACTAGCACAAGGGGGCCTAAAATGGTGGTACAGCTGCTCTTGCAATATTGGTGAATGGAGCCTAGGGGAAATCAACAATGGTACGAATCTCAGTGTGTTGGATCAGATGTGTACTGGATCTGAGAAAAAAGAAGTTATGTCTTAACATAATGTTCCATCTGTGTTGTTTATCTTCTTTCATTCATTACTGATGGGTTCAGTTCCGAGCCCTCAGAACAGAGATGTCCTATTACCAAGCTCCCTCAAGCCAAATATTCTTGAGCTAAGCTTCTACCCACAATGCCCTTCTTCCTGTTACCTCAGATCGAGTTTCCCCATGATAAACCAGAAAAGCAGAGGCCCATTCTGCGCAAAAACCCTAAGACACCACTTGGACCCAAAGTATTCCCCAGGAGCCTTTGGAGGGGAAGGAGGGTGGGAAGTGTTGAATGAAAGAAGATCAACAAAGTAGATGGAATGTTATGGTAAGACATAACTTCTTTATCTGATGTTGTTAGTCTTCTTTCCATTCAACACTGATGGGACAGAATCCCAAGCTACCTTGAGGTCCATGGACGGGCCCTTATGGAATAACATTCCTGAGTACTATTGAGCCGAAGGCAGCTCTCCCTCTGGAGACCACATCCAATTTGTAATGAATGAAAGTGTGGGATTTAGCCCACGTGGCTGCAGCGCAAATGTCATCCAACTTTCACAAAGAATCGACGTACTATATGAACGTTTTAGTGAGCAGTGTGCTTCAGTAGCTCCTGCATCTATTCGACCACCGGGAGAAGCTGTTTCTCTAGTTATGGATTTCTCTAACACTCCACTCTGCCTAGCTACAACAGAACAGCTTAATTTGCGAGAACAAACGAATTCTCTTAACAGAAGTGATTTATTACAGCCTGCAAAAGACCCTAGCAGGCCAGCAGGGAGGCCAATTAATGCCGGAGGAGTTGATTTTGCTTCTAGAAATGAAGTTCCTCAACTTAATGATTGGCTGGATACTTCCATCTCTTTTTCGGTGTATCAGAGACCAGCTGAAGTTACAACTGACAGTAAGCTGAATGAATACGATCAAAAATTAATGAGGTGTAAAAAATTTCAATTAGAGAAAGCTTATTTGAGGGAATGCCTTAGACTGAAAATCATTCCCAAAGGCCTACGGCTATGGAAGTATCCAACAGGGCTAGTCCCGGACTCACCTTTACACACAGACATGATTAAACTGTTTGATAGGTTTGGGTTTGAATTGCTAGAGTTGTTGATAAAATATGATAAAGAAATCAACACCCTGAGCAATGTGTTACCTGTGTTAGATAAAAGTATAGGAGATTATATTTCTTATGACAACTTTAAATACGAATATTTACGCACTTTTAAATTGCATTGACCATTACATAGAAAACCTTAAAAAGGGAAAGACCAACAAATCAAACAGGGACTTGGAATGAGTATGCTAGCATACCCAAAACCACCTGGTTCCCAGTTTAAACACAAATATTTTAAGTTTGCTCAAAGAAACCATCCTTTTGATAACCCAAGGCAAGATACTGAGTGTGCAGTGGACACTGACTTAGAAGGTGGCGGTGAGCCCCCAAATCCTGATCTAGAATATGTTAGTCCAAGAAGGTACAAAATACTTGGGAATAAATATGACCCCCAACTGAGGCTAGGTGCACAAGGTGGTTACCAAGAGATTGTTTTTCAAGGGGCCAGGCCCAAGAGGATGGACTGGAGGACATAAACGTGGTATCGGACTTGCCACCTCAGTGAGCTTTGCCCCACTTATTTGCATCATGAGGGAGAAACTGACTTTCAAGAAATAATAAATGACTACACCACTTTTTTTAACAAACAAAAAGATATTTAAGTTTACAATTATTCTGATGTGAATATTGACATAGATGTGGCAAACCTATTAGCTAGAGGCATGACGTTTGTACCGACACGATCATTTGATTTCACTAGTACTGTTATAGACCTGAAATTGTTTTCTGATAAAGATGATTTTTTTCTTTATTGTATAATGACAATTTGCACAGAACTAGTGATAATACATGGAACATTAGCTCAACTGACAACCCCCCCATCCACCCCAAACTTGCCTTGTATGAGAAATTATGTGAAGTGGACCTTAAGAGTTTGCAGAAACACAATACAAACTGTATGAATAATTTAAATGAAAGTGAGTTAGCTATTTTAGAATCACTGCAGAGAGAAAAAAATAAGAGTCATGAAACCTGACAAGGGGGGGTGGGGTGGTTATTATGGGGGTGGAGATGTACCAAAGAAGGTCTTGGACTCTGACACATACAAAAAAGCCTCACTGAATGAGCTGAATGGCAAATACAGAAAGATTCACTCTCAATTAAGATATTTTCATGGAAAGGAGAATAGATATTCACCTTTATAACTATGTGAATATCATTACACCTAGAGTACCTGTGTTCTTCGGCATCTCAAAAATCCATAAAGGTCTTTCTAACCCTCCCATGAGACCTCTTGTGGATGGTAGGGACTCCATTACTTCATCCTGTGCACAATACTTGGACTATGAACTTAAGAAAATTATACAGAAGAAACCACAGATTTGTAAAGATTTGTGGAGTTTCCCAGCACAGGTAAATGGAATTTCCTATGAAGTTAATGACACTTTGGTGACCACTGACGTCAAAGACCTTGATACTGTCATTCCCCAAAACATTGGGTTGGAATGGGTGAATGAGATGCTGTTAGAACACAAGTTAAGTCATGAAACTACCACTTTAATTTTAGAACTGCTTCTCAGCAATAACCATCTCTTTTGACAACTACTATTTATAGAGTAGAGGGGTGGCCATGGGGTCACCATATGGCGGAGCTTTCGCCAACATTGTAATGGCGTATTGGGAGAAGTGTGTGTTTCAGTCAAGTCATTTTCCAAATATTAGGTTATATCTCCGATTTCAGGACGATATATGCCTAATTTGGAAGGGTTCCAGTCGGGAATTGGAGAATTTTTTGTGATACATTAATGAACCTACTACTTTTTTTTCAATTCACATGGAAGTATAGCACTCAATCGATTGATTACTTAGACATCTCATTATGTAAAGACCATCTTAACTGATGTGTCCAGAATCTTTAGGAAGGAAACTTACTCTAATTCCTTCCTTCATTTTAGTAGCTCCCATCCGCTCCATCAAAAGAGGTCGGTTGTCAATGGCATTTAGTTCAAGTGGCCCAGATGACCACCTCTTTTGAGGACTTAATTGATGAGTGCGACATTTTATGTTCCATGTTCCTTAGAAGGGCCTATCCAGTTAAACTTATTGATGAATTAGTGGAACAAGTTAAAACAGAGAGACTGGTCATTTTAAACTAATTCTAGGCAAGCAACACACACCTGTAGAACTGACAGATCCCCACATAGCTGTAGTCTTCAATGAGTCTAGTCCTCAGAATTTTTGTTTGAAACAAAAGAGGTTTCACCAGATTTCACTAAGGTACTTGTCATCACTTACAGCAAGGAAGCCCATGCTTTAAGATCAATTTTTGAAAAAACTAGCCCATACTTTTAGAAGATTCTTATACGAGACAACATGCAGGGTATAAACCCACGATTATATACAGGAAAGGGCCCAGTTTTAAAGACTTGCTTAAAACAAAGCAGGGAATAAAAACACAAGCTAGACAAGGAATGACTAGGTGTGGGGCATGTCCCTGGTGTAAAAGTTCAAGTAGCTAACAGCTTCACAGTGCGAGATATAACATATTACGTTAACGGTAAATACAACTGTTCTAAAGCAATAGTTTACCTGGCATCCTGCTCCTCCTGCCAGTGTTTCTACGTTGGGAAAACGGAAAGAAAACTCTAGCAGAGAATTTATGAACATGATTACGCTGTAAAGAGACAAAACCTGAACAATGCCTTGGCTAAGCATATTAATTGCAACACTGACCACAAATTTAGTTTCATGGCCATATATTCAGTGCTTGTACAGGATAAGCCATGGGGGCTATTTCCAGAGATAAGAGAGCTCAGGTAGCAAAACCGCTTACAGGCAGATAGTTGGCCACGTTTGAATGAGCGGAGCTCAACTGCCCCTGTGCTGAAATTAAAAGCCCTTGAAAGGAAAAAAGTTAATGTAGCATCACTTAGATAAAATTTAGTTACACACACACACACACATATATATATATATATATATATATATATATATACACATACACACACATATATATATATATATATACACACACATAGACATATACATATATATATATATATATATATATATAATAAATATATATATATACATATATATATATATATATATATATACATATATATATATATATATATATATATATATACACATACATATATATACATATATATACACACACATACATACACACTTTTTATATAAGCACCTTTTACATTTTTATATACTTATCAATATATTTAATGTATGATTATTAACAGGTGTAGTCAGTCATTTTTAATACGTCTTAACAAATGTTTTTATAATTTTTTTATGAGACATTAAGTTATGAACTATATTTAGTTTGTCAACACTGAATATATAGTTGTTAGAAAAATGTCATTATATAACAAGGTTTTTAGTATTAGTCTCTGATTGTGCATACAAGATGTTAAATGAGTTTTACTTAGTTTATTATATACTTGATAAGCAGTAGCATGCAGATGCATTTCGAACGTATATGTATTTATGTTTAAGTGATAAATTAAGTTTCATAAATATTAATGAGTTATTCAACCAATCAACCTCATAGGAAGTTTATGTAGGATGTAAACGTAAAACTAACGGGTCTATATTATAATCTCAAAGGTTTAAAACTTCGAATCACTAAAGATCGAACTTGAGTGATCAAAGTCAAACCACTGAAACAAAACAAAAAAAAATACTAAATTTAAAAAAAAAAAACTAAATAGTGTGTAGGAAGGGGGCAAGCCCCCCTGCACCACCCAACTTAACTATACCAACTCCAAAAATGCACTACACTGAAGTAAACAAATCTTCCCCTAACGAGATTTTCTATTTAAACTTTTGATGTAGTGCGCTTTCGGTATTCTCATGTCAACAATATCATATTCGATATTGTCAGACTTTGAGATTTTAATAAAGACCCAAACTAACAGTTGTCTGATGAAGTTTTACACTTGGTTTAAATGAAAGCGCTAACTGGATAGTCTATTTTAACTAATAAAGTATTTTGTGCGACTTTACAACATCATGGCTTCATTTTTCAATTTAAGGTTGCTGCCAGCAGAGGCCGTGAACGGCCGTTTCTTTCTTTTTGAGTTTTGAGTGTGCTTTTTCGTTTTTTTTATGAACTTCTTCATGAGAAGCTTTGCAAGGGGTACCTTGGGGATGGTGGAGGCCATGAATCCCAGGAGTCTGAGAAACTCCCTGGCTGACCGGATTTAAAGAGGAAGTAGCCTTTTGAAATAAGAAGTGAGAGAAATTTTTCTCTGGGGGAAGACAGGCCATCATTTTTTCTGTTAGGATCCTACATCCCAGAAACACATGATCCTGTGAGGGTATCAGGGATAATTTTTTGAGGTTTATAGTAAACCCCAGACTTTCCAAGGGGGAAATAGTGAAGTCTAACTGTTCTAAGACCATTTGAACTGATGGGGCCTTTATCAGGATATTGTCTAGATAAGGGAAGAGTTGGATTCCCCTTGTTCTGGCAAAGGCCATAACTGGTGCTAGGCACTCTAAACACTCTTGGGGCAGTAGAGAACACAAACAGCAAAGCACAGAACTGAAAGTGTGCAGAACCCACTGAGAAGCGAAGGAACTTCCTGAACAGGGGAGAGATAGGGATGTTCAAGTAGCTGTCCTTTATATCGAAGGATACCAAGAAGGCCTGGAGAAGTATCAGGGGAAGAAGGGTAGAAAGAGTGAGCACATCTGAAAGGAGGGTACCTGGAGGAAGGCGATGAGATGGGACAAATCCAGAATTGGTGTCCAGGGACCTTCTTTCTTGGGAACCAGGAACATCCGGGAGTAAACTCCCTTTCCTCTTACAAGAGGAGGTACCTCGAATTGTTCCTTATGCAAGGAGTTCCTGTAGAACTGGAGTAAAGGAAGTCAGTTGGTCTTGAGGGTGTTGTGGAATGCCTTTTGGAGTAGGTTTGGATTCATGAAGTATCACTTTTTTATTAGAGAGAGGAGCCAAGAGTCCTGGGTGACCTGAATCCAAGCAGGGAAGGACTGACAGACACATGGAAAGAAGGGTATCTGGATCTAATGCCTATAAGTCACAGGTTACCAGGCTTAGCCTGAAAAGGCTGTTTTGGGAGCAAACCTGAAGTAGGGCTGTTTCCTGGAATCTCTTTTGTCTCTGGGTGGCATCCGTCTGGCAGGCCTTCCCACAAAGGAGGTTTTGGCAGGGTAGTTCCTTTGAAAACGTGGAACTGGGGAGACCAAATGTGTCTCAGATCCTGCAGCTCCTTACCCTTTTCTTGAAGGACCTTGAAAAGTTCAGCAGCTGTTGAACCAAAAAGATTTTTGTTGTCCAAGGGACCATCCAGGAGTTTAGACTTAATGTCATTAGGGAGAGGTTGCAACCTAAGCCAGGAATATCTCCTGATGACTGACCCTGAGGCAGTTCTAGATGAGGCCTCCACTGCATCATAACTGCACTTGATACAGCGCTTAGTTACTTGAGTGCAGGAATTCAAGAGAGGAGAGATTTTTTGCCTTGGCCAGGGAGGTCCCTCAATTGTTTCACCACATCAGAAAGAAGAGCCAGTGAGTATTTGGCCATGGGAGTTTGGTAGTTAATAGCTCTCACTGCTAAAGTTGCAGATTTATAGACTTTTTTTGCCTAACCACTCCCTTAATCTGCTCTCTTTGTCAGAGGGAAGGAGGGAAGTAGAAAGGAGTAACTTGGAGGTTTTATCTGCAGCCACAGAAATGATGGAAGGGTCTGCAGAAGGAGCCTTGGAAAGAACTTGTGCATCCTCTAGGACTGTGTAAAACCTGTCCAGGTGCTTGGGAATCTGGGTTTTTATAAGCAGCCAGGAAATCATCCAAGAAAGCAGGATGCACTGGAGATACAGCATACGGATTAGGAGACTCCATGTGTAAAAGGTCATAACACTCTTTTGGGTCTCTGTGACCTGGCTGCTGTCCCACTTGAAAAAGTCTTTAATCTGAACAGTATTGTCTCCCCAAAGGTAATGTCTTCCCCTGGGGAATCTGTGCCATTGGACTCCTTTCTCTGAGGAAGCGTACACCAGAGGGAATGCAATTTGTGACGTGCAAGTAAGTGATTCATTCCCTGATGAACCCTCTTCTTCAGCGGAGACGTCGGTAACAAGTTCACCCTTAGGGGTAGACGCAGTCGAGGCCTGGCATTAGGAAAGGAATGCATTTAAAAGGCCTTGAGTAAAGGCTTGCCAGTCAGGTGCTTGTTCGTAGATTGTGGTAGTGGGTGAAGGAGCAATATGCTTAGTCTTTTGCTTCTTTTTGTGGGACTCAGACGCCGACATATCAGAGATGTGATGTAGAAACAGAGGGCCAGACACATGGCACTTCACAATCCCTGAGGAAACATTCTTGCAAACTCTAAACTGAGAAACTCTACGTGGGCCTTCAGAAATGATGACCCTAGGTTCCCCCCTGGTGACCGATGCAGATGCCTGCGATTCTCTCTGGGACGTGCCAGTGGCTCTTTGACTGCCTCCTCCTGAGTATCCGCCAAAGGAAGATCAGAGGATTCCGGCTCGGAATCTGGGTCTTAAGCGGCGTCAAGAGGTATGGATGGAATAGAGGGCACAGCAGTCAGTTCAGGCTGTGATTTTTTGGCCTTTTTGACTGGCGGCTCATCCGAGGAATCCAAAGTCGGATCCACTTCTTTAAGTCAGACATTTGAGTCGCTGGGTCTCCAAGTAAACATTTAAAGCTGCAAGATGACTTCTAAGGGTTTTTGGGATGAAGGCCTGACAAATGTTGCAAGAACTGCGGTCGTGTTCTTTGCCTAAACAAAACAGGCAGAGCTCATGCAAGTCTTTATATGGAATCTGCCTTCCACACCTACACTTACCCTTTTCTACCCGACAGGAAAAACCAAAACAGTAGCAAATAGGTAATCCAAACCCTCTATGAGGTACTTATCTGAAGTGGGCTAAGACTAATTCCCTTTTCCAAAGGAGCGAATCCTGGAGCTGGCAGTCACAAACACAGCAGAAAAGTTCTTCTGAGGTAGGTGCGTGCTGATGTCTGTTTTGTACCAGTCCATCACCGATGTCCGTAAACAGATGCCGAACATCACACGCACCTTTGCAGTAGCATACACCTTTTGTAAAATAGCCAGATGCACACGAATCAACCAGAGGCAGACTCCCTTATGTTATGGATACAGCAGCATATGAATAGAAGGACATTTCTGTTCCTGGACAAGGATCTCTGAGGAGTGGAGAACTGGAGGTAGACAGTAGAGAGGGTCTTTACCACAGGATCATGAAATCACAAAGAAGCATCCAAGCATGTTGGCTGACTGTAATGCCACTGCCTGCAACTCTCACTGTGTCACCGGATGCACTGGATATCAGCTGCATGGCCATGTTAGATGAGGAATATAGGGCCAATAGCCGAGATTCCACCTTTTTCTAACTATCCACTGGTCGGACCCCTTCAAAAGATTTGGAAATCTCTTCAGTCAAATCCCTCTAGAATTGAGTGACATGAGCTAGGTAGTTCAGCACCTACAGAGCAAAGGACGCCAAAGCATTTGTACATTTCCCAAAATGATTGAACTCTCTGCAGTCTCTTATTGGGGGGATGGACCAAGGTGCTCTCTTCTGACAGCTACCATTGCATCTACAGGTGGCCCCTTGTTCCAGTGTTTTCTATCAGAAGCTGCAGATAAAAAAATAAATAAATAAATAAAAAATAAAATTTTAGGTATGGCTTCCACCATGTCTGGGTCCTTCCGGGTCCACAAAGAGGTCAATGGGAGGGTACTAACCTGGACACTGATGGGCCAAAACCGAAAGCCTCTAGGAAAATAGACTCTTCCGGAGAAGGCTCAATGGTGGACCAGCCTCACCCCCACCCCCCCCGTTTCATCAATTCTAGAATTTAATTGAAGATGACATCTTTAGGTAGGGATCAGTGGGGGATCTTTTCTCCTTTATTAAAGCCCGTGTCATCAATGATTACCTCCAGAGATGAGTTGATGTTTTTCCACTTACACAGCTGCTTACAGTGAATCTGCTGTGCAGGAATATCAGAGGGTTCCAAATCAGATAGTGGGTTTATTACATAAGCATTGGGTCTTGGTTCCGGCTGTCCCTGTCTAACTGCGTGACGATGGAGAGCGAGAGAGTTTTGGTACGCCGCTCAGGTAGGGACAGTCTGGGTGAAGCCGTGAAGGTAGCTTATCCCTTGGAGTCAAAAGGAGACTCTAAAAAGCCTTGACAAGCCTAAGATGCTATCTCTTCCTAGGAACTCCTTGGCTTTAAGCTTGGAAGGGACCTCTCAGAACTGACTGGTCTCAACACAGAACTGAATCTCTGTGCGGCGCTATTAATCCCCAAGGCTCCGAGAGGCAGGAATGGCTCTGAGCGTATTAGTGGTTATACCTTCTACGCCACAGCACAGAAGACTCAGCCTTGAGACCATCGGCACATCAGGGCCTACAGAGAAATAAATCCAGCTGGGGTAAAAGTAGAGAAAGTGATTGGTCCCGACCCAGTTACCTTGGGACAGATCTACACTGAAGCAACCGGATCCAAAGGTCAGACCAGTATCAGAATTTTTAATGGAGGGGTAAGTTGGTAGCGTGCTTATTATTTTCAAATGTGACAGTACCAAGATAACTCAGGAGTTGAATCTGAGCTCTCAGAAATCTCATCACCCTATCCACATCCTCTTCAGATGGTCTCCTGTAGCACCAGTTGGATGAAGCTAAAGATGAAGGTTTGGAAGGTCTCATGTCTTGTAATATTGGTGAGTGTAGCCTAGGACCCACCGGTTCCAGTAAGAACCAGGTTCTATCATGAGACGAATGGATTCAAGAGGTTGCTGGATCAATCCAATCACAGAGGGATTTTCTGGTCTGATTCTGGAGCAGGAGTCTGATTTGGTAATATTTTCCTTTATTTCTCTGGATTATCAGTATCGACGTCCTTGGATTTTTTTGCTTTGTTTTACCCTTATCCATTTCTCTACCCTTCTTTTCCTTAACCGGTGGAAAGGTGGAAGTGGAGGGAGATGGCTCAGCAGGCAAAAATCCCTTTATCAATTTTTCTTTTCTCTGTTGAGAAGTCAGAGTGCTGAATAAAGCACAAGCTGGACAAGGGGTCTTTAAATGCTCTGCCTCCAAGCAATAAACATTTCTGGTGGGGGTTTTGTGGTGGCAGCTCATGGCTGCACTCGGACCATTTTTTAAAACCTTGGGTCTCAGACATATCAGATTTTGTTCAATAAAATATCTAAATGCACAAACAATGTAAGATGAATTCAGTAGAAACAGCACTATCCCGCAAAAATTTTTAAAAAAATTACAAAACCGCATTCTGAACTACCTATGAAAAGCATGTGCAAAAAATGCTTTAGTAATAAACCTAACTAATCTAAGCAACCTATTAAATCTGAAAACTTTAACTGCATATAGACCATTTCTCATCTACGAAAAGTACTTTAACTCTATAGAGGCGAACTAGAAAAGGACAGCAACACAAAGGAACCCTCGAAGACATGTCAGACATCTTCTGTGACAAATGAGATCCAAGGTGTTGAGGTGCAGTGCTGGGGATTATGGGTAGGGAAGGAGTCAGAACTCCGGAGTGAAGTCTTTGCAGTCAGTGTGAGGTCAGATCCCATCAGAACAGACAACCCACAATTGAATTGGATGAAAATAGACAACAATGGATCCTCAATTGCCTGCAAATGTCAAATGAGTGCAAGATTTGTTTCTCCCTATTTGGGGAATTGGTAAAGTTGTCAGGTTGATGGCCCGGTTGAGGGTCAACTCATTAACTACCTCAGGCATGAAAGGAGGACTGTCTAAGGCTTACCCTATATCTTTATGGAAGATGAGAAAAGGGGGGGGTTAGCCATAAGAGCATGAAGTTCAGAAATTCTGAGGTGAGGACCAAAAAAAGCACGGTTTTCCATGTGCACAATTTTAGGACTGCAGAAGATCAGAAGAGGGCAAATATTCAAACACAAAGTTAAGGTCTCATGGCAGAGTGATAGACTTCCTTGGAGGTTTAAGGTGCAAAACTCCTCTCAGGAACAGTTTGACCTCTGTCCTGGGGATAAGAGGGAGTTCCAAAGGTAAGCATGCATTGATAGCAGGTAAGTGGGCTTTAATGGATGAATAGGCCAAATCAAAATGTATAGCTCACAGAACTACTGAAGTACAGTGGGAATGTCTTGACAGAAAGGACTGCAGTTTGTGTTTAAGGGACCAAGCTGGGAATCTTTTCCAATTGGCCGTGTAGGATTTCCTGGTACTGGGTTTTCTGGCTTCTTGTAGAATCCAAATCCATCTCTTTAGAGAAGACATGTCTTTTAGGGATCAAAATCCTACCATCCACACACTGAGAATGAAGGTCTGATATGGATCAAGGAGATCCCAATTATGATGAGTGATGAGATCTGGTTGTAGAGGGATTCTCCAGACATATCTCTGACAGGTGAAACAGGAAAAGGAATCAATGCTGTCACAGCTAAAAGAGGGACAGAAGCAGACATTTTGGAGACTCCTCCTAGGCCTTAAGAAGTAGTCTTGGAAGGAGAGGCAGAGGAAGGTATGCACAGAGGAACTTCCCTGATCACTGGAAGAAGAGGGCATCTATGTTCCAGGTTGGTGGAGATGGGTTCCTGGTGCAGAAAAGAGAAAGTTGGTGATGTTCTGGGGAAGCAAAAAGGTCCATCTGTGGTTCTCTCCACCAGAGCATGACAGCTCTGAAGATCTTCGATTCTGAAAATCATTTGTGAGGGTCCTTCATGTCCCTGCTTAGAGAGTCTGCCACCACATTCATTGCAGTGAGTGCAAGATTCAAGTGGGAAGTAAAGTGTCAGGCCTCCTGTGCCAGCCTGCACAGGGTAGGATCTTATGCCTCCTTGCTTATGTACCAAATTATTGTGGTGGTGTGTACACCAGCAGACTGCCTGGCTTCCAGATATGCGAGAAGATCTGCAGGGCCTGCAGAATTGCCCTTATTTCTTTTAGGTTGATACGTTTATCAGGTGAGCAAGCCACTCCCCCTGAAATTTGTGGGCTCCTGTTTGATGTTCCCATACCCTGCCAGAGGCATCTGAGAACAGGACTTCGCTGAGTGGGGCTAGAGTGAATGGAAGGCCTGGCTTGAAACAGAACTGACTGCTTCACCACAAAAGCTCCTTGTTGATTAAGACTGAAGTGGGATGATGTCCTCAAGAGGGTGTGAGCTTTGGGGCCACACCAGTTTCATATACCTCTGTATTTTTCTCTTGTGTAGTCTAGCAAGAAGCATAAGAACTGTGGCGGCCATGAATCCCACAGCATCTCTCCTGCTGTGCAGTGAGTCTTGGTATAGTGCGTCATGAAGTAGTTGGCTAAGGTGGTGACTTTCTCTTGAGGGATAAAGGCATGCACGTTGGAAGTGGCCTGTCTACAGTCCAAAAAGATAAAGTCCTAGGAGGGACTGAGATGAGATGAGATTTTCTGAAATTGATGGTGGACCCCAAAAGACTCAGGAGATGTGTAGTGTAATGAAGAAGCTTGAAGAGGATGTCAATGGACAGACTCTGGATAAGACTGTGATCCAGGTAAGAGAAGATATGTATGTCCTTAGTGTGGTAAAAGGCCACCACTTGAGCTAAACACTTTCTGAAAACCCATGGAGCAGTAGGGACACCAAAGGGCAAAGCAGTAAACTGAAAATGTGATGATCCAGTAAAGAACCTGAAAAACATTTTGCAGTAAGGATGGATGGGACTGTGCATATAGGCATCCTTTATGTCCAGGGACACTAGGAAGGCCTGAGGAAAAAGGGAAGGAAGAAGAGTATACAAAGAAAGCATTTTGAAAGTGGGGACGTCAGGAAAGTATCTAGCTGAGAGATGTACAACAGTCTCCACTGGCCCTCCTTCCTTGGAACAAGATTTTTAAATAGAAAACTTTTCCTAAGAAAGTTAAGGGGAACTCCTCTATGGTTCACTGTGCTAGCAAGTCTTGGATGATAGGGTTCCGAAAGTGAATTTGCTTGGTTGGAGGCAGGGGAACTTCCTCATGGGAGGGAAGGCTTTCCCAAAGTCATTGCGTAGTCCTCCTTGCTAAAGTTCAGGACCTATTTGTCAAGATCACCATTTCTCAGAATGGAAGAGAGCACGAGTCTTCTTGAAATGCAGGTGGAAGGGTTTGGGATGGGGAGGGAAGTCACAGGAGCCTGCTAGAAAACTAAGGCAACCCCAAAGGTATACCACTCAGATTTACCTAGAATCTTTTAGTTTTTTTTCCTTAGGTTAGGAGAGGACAGTCTCTCTCAAGATAAAGTAAATTTTCGTGGATAATTTCGATGGTACCTAGGAACTAGAGAAAGAATAATATGATTGCATTCTTTCATTGTTTTGCATTGTTCCTGTAATGCTTAGAAAAGACTGGCAGCTTGTGAGACAAACAGAAGGCTATTTTTCAGAGGAGTCTCAAAACATTCTTCAAGAATAGGCTGATCTCGCAGCCAGGCATACTGCCTGATGACTGAGCCAGTAGAAGCAGTCCTGGAAGAACCATCCACAGTATCACAACTGTATTTAATACTGTATCTAGCTATTTGGGAAGCCTGGGCAACTAGGGTATGCATACGCTTCTTTTGATTCTGCTGTCTGAGGCTCTGTGATAGCCTTAACCAAGAACTGAAGCAAAGATATTAAGAATTCAGTCATTTGAATTTGGTAGTCAATAGCTGCGAAAGCCAATGTTCAGAAAATATACACGTTTTTTACCTCACCTATCCATAGTGCAGCAGGATTCACCACATGATTTTTGTAGAGGTGCTTATACTCATCAGGAACTTTACAGAACCTATCTGGCCTTCTGGGTGCTGGAGGCTGAAAACCAGCTGTGGAGACATTAGCTTAAAATGCATCCTGGTAAGCCTCTAGCACAGGGGAAACTGGAGATGGTGCAGCAGTGCCCATCTCTAAAAGGTTTTGCACCTCAGACACTTGTCTAGGTTATCAAACTGTTTCATCATGCTTTGTAATGTTTCTTTGAAGGAAGCCTCTTCCAAGGGGGAATCAGGCGAGAGGGAGTTCTACCTCATCATAAGATAGCTGTGCTAGATAAATGTAGCCATAAAGAGCAGTCCACAGAATGAACCTCTGAGGAGCAAGAATCCAAAGCCTGTTTCTGAGGTGTAGCCTGGGTCACAAAGAATGGAGGTTTCAGTGAAATAATGGCTTTAATAACCCCTGAAAAAATCTATCCATTCTTTTTCCTTGGAAGATGAAAGGGACACTGTATGAATAAGTTTTTTTTTTTTTTTTAGGGGGGTGACATCTGCTTGTACCAGCTTAGGAGGGTTCTGAACCTTAGTGCATTTCGGTAAGTGTTCCTGAAACCTCTTCCCGTACTAGGATCTGAGGGATTCCGCATGGGCCCTCTGAAATAATGAGAGCAATTCATCAGAAGATTCGGTATGCAAGGCCTCAGGAACATGCCTCTGGCAGAGTCATGGGTTCTTGAGATAAAGTCTGATGTACTGTGAGTTTACCACCTCAATGGAGACATCAGATTCCAAGACACTGAAGACAAATCCTCTCTGGGCCTTTTTCTTGGGAAGAAGGCCAACGTCTAGGCATTCCAACATAGTAAAGTAGGCTAAGCATTTTAAACAACTGCACCCACAAAACAACAAAATAAAAAAAAATATTTAATCATGTCGATGTTTCCTATATCTTAACACCATCTCTGGGCTCTATATACTTTTTTTTTTAATGCAATTCCAGAGTCTGCCCACATGGGGTCCGGCATCTTGATTTTTTATTCTACCACTAGATATCCCACATTGCAGTGTTTGGCTTTAAAGTATTACATCCTGATAATGCATTGACCATTAAATGTGTTTTCACATATACCCTGCTTTTTTTGCTTTTAGTCACTCATGTTTAATTACAGTTTCTTGCTTTTTAAAGGAGTACAACGGGTTTCTCTAATGTATTCCTCAGCTTCACGGCTCTTTTCCTCCCTATTTAAACTGCCCTCTTTAAAGCAACAACAATAAAGCATTTACAATTTTTATAATTCCCCTTACTTCTGTAACAGAAGCCTACCTTCTCATACTGTGATGGTTTCACTTAGAAAATGATTCTCTCACGTTTGAATAAAGCTTGCTGGAGTCGCCCAATTATGGACATCATCGAGGCCAGGCAGTGCAGGTACCTTTTTTTTTTTTTAATCAGTTCCCTCCCCCAAAGTGACATCACCACAGCCGTCATCTGATTCTAACTAAAATAATAAGACCCACCCATTCTGTGATGTCATGGCTCCCTTGTCCTTCCCCCAAGCCTGAGTGCTGTTCATTTTATTCAGTAGTAGTGTAGTAATACCGATGTTTGGAAACACAGAAATTTGGTATGCATACTTATACATTCTGCACGGCAAATTATGCTTAGGTGGTGTATTGCTTGCATACTTCTCTGTTGTATTTGCACCAGATACTGCCAGTGTGCAGTGCGGGAATAGAAAGATTAAAACATTACCCTGGTATCAGAGGTGGCAGTGCAACATATTCATAGTGGCTTAACATGAGAGTAGCTCTAAGCAAGCACCATGTGAAACATGAACAAGCACCTAGAATTATTCAGTGCAGCTTCCACACCTTAAGTCTGAAAATGAATTCACATACTCATGAACAGGAGTAGCTGCATACTGATGGCTAAAGGTGTATGGGCATGCCAGATGGTTACTACACTGCAAAAGTGGTATGTAATGGTGGAGGTATTTGGAAGGCATGAGCAAACACACCAGTATATTAAAGCCATAGCACCAATTGAACTGGAGGCTGGCAAATAGATTTAGTAAGGGATTTTGTCCATGCACAAATATTTCAACAGTGATTCTTTGTAGTGGCATCCATTATCTGATTCAAGGTAAGTTAACCTTGATGTCCTTTTATTTAAAAAAAAAATCAATAAAAAATTTACTTTGTTATAAGTGACTTCTGGACACAAGAAAAAGGAAGGGGAAAATATAGCAATGTGGTTAGTGTGTACAAAGACAAATCCAGGGACACTGCAAAAGTTTTTTTTGCAAAACAACCAGTGGAGTAAAAACATATGCAGGCAAACACTGCATACCAACACACTTTGCACATGTAAATCTCAATTTTTAACAAGGTGGAAGCATGAAGTGATACCTTAACACTTAAATTAATAAAGATCTAAACTGGTTTATAGTCTAAATGTTTTATTCTTTAGCTCCTTGGTGCAAGACCTTACTGGATGTGATTGCAGTCAAGTAAGTCCATGGCTATAGTGCAGCAAGAAATGTCCCCCTAACAAAGGAAATGCTAGAGCAAAGATTAAATTACATGACTCAAGCACCCTGCTGAGCTCTGCCAATCAATGGAATTACCAGGTCAAATTATCCTCAGGACTTTGACATCTAGGGAAGCTAAGTGTTATGTGGGAGGGGAGAAGTAAATGGTCTGGAATTCACTGTCTCACAAATTAGTGCTATTTAAACTAAATTAGAAAAAAAGGCAGCAGTAAACAGCACTTTGAGTGTGTTCTGTGGCATTTGCACTGTTTCTGTTTTAAGTAGTCATCTAGCAGCAGGGAATGTTACTTGCACTGCTCTATTTCACTCAGTACTTTGTACACATACAACATCTATGAAATGACAGGAACAAACGGAGGCCTGCATGATGTAACATTTTTGAGCCAAACAATGATTTCTGGGATACTGGATGGCAACCTGATTTATCCAAACCACGTCAATATGCCAGCCTCCAGGTGGTCAGAGTCTGGAATTACATATAAAAATATTTAAAATCCTGTAAATAATCCCAGAGTGCTGTTAAAGTGTAGGAAACACCATGCCATGATGTTTTAAACTTGTTTTTTGAGTCTGTGGGTGCGGTACTCCTTTAATGACTACTTAAAGTTTTTGACAAACCGGGATAATCACACAGAACAGTATTGTCAGTGCCAGATACTTTTTTCAGTGGCCTATTTTCATTCTTTTGTTATGGAGTTGCAGTCCTTAAACTCATCTCTCCTTCCCCTAAACACCTTCCCTTCAAATCTGTTAAAGTAGCACATTTGAGTGATTTGCTGTTCAGACTGATAGCTCACAGCAGGAGACAAAGTTCATGTGATGAGAATACCTCTTAAGTTGTGCAAAAGGAAAATAGATAAACCTATGTTTTAATGTCTGAATGTTTGTTTATAGAGTGTATGAAAATCCTGAAATTAACAGAATATTTCTGCATGATTTTAAATGTACTGCAAGAAAATGCTTAAAATTATCATTCATTACAGTAATTAATATTGACTGCTCCATAATTCAATTTCTTTCCGCTCTCCAATGAAAAGGTAGGTTTTTCAAATTTTCCTTATACGAAACATATACCAAATGACAAATAATTTTAAAATTGGAAGCCAATATATAGGTTTTAACATCTGGAATTTTTAAACCTTTATTCCATGGCTCAATATGAGTATAAGTGATCCTAGATCTCTTGGGAAACCATAAGAATTTTAATAACTCATTTTTAAATGAGGATATCCGAGACTTCTCAGGTACAAGGTTAGTAGTAAAGGAGTTGAACTTGTGGCTGCTTTTTTTTAAACTTTTGATATCAGTAAAAAATATGTTGCATTTAGAACTAAATATTTTTTTTGCTGATATTAAAGGTTAAAAAAACAGCAACAGGTTATAATTACATATGCAAATTTTCAATACTAAAAAACACCCAAAGTGAATGTGGAGAACAATATACTCTTTCAAATTGATAAAACAAAATAAACTACTGCACACAAATCCAAAAGAAGCAAATAAAACACTTCATTCAGTCATTACAATAAATAGTATTAAGCACTGCACCACAACTCAAGACAGAAAAAAACAAATCTTGGTGTAGCATCCACTTCAATAAGGTGAGAATGGATCTCAATTAGGACCACTAACTATTAGAAAACTATCGTTTAACCAATTTATGATTCTGGACATTCTGAAAGGAATGTCAAGTCTTGTTAATGAGAAGATGTGGAATTGCTTACCCCCCCCCCCCCACATCTTTGCAAGTAATACACCAATACAGCCAAACACACAAAAAACTAAAAGCTAGAAATTCCATGCTTAGTTTTTCATTCCTTATTACACACTATGTTCTTGTATTGAAAAAGAAATGCAGCGAATGACTACCAGTCAAATGTTAAATAGCAAAAGTTTAACATTTCGAAAACGTAACGAAAAATAATTTATCGAATGACCATAGATGGCCAACAACCAGGAAGTACTGCAATGCATAAGGTAACCAAATGAAACCTTTTAAAGATGCCCTATTCCCCACTGCAGTGCGATCTTGGAGTTGGTATACACAGATGGGGGGGGGGGTCTTGGCCCCCCACCTTCATTGGTTACATTTGTAATGTTTAACAACTATGGCCATTTGATTATTTTTTTTTGCTGCCACTCGTTTTCAGAACACTAAACTTCAACCATTTAATGTTCAATTAGTAGCTGTTCGCTGTATTTTTTTTTTCAATAAACAAAGACCCACAAATCTGTGCTCCAAATAATTTTTAACATTCAGAGTTTGGGAGAAACAAATGAAATGATATGCAGTTTACAAAAAAAAAAAAAAAAGTCTCCAAACAATGGTAAATAAAAGAAAAAAATACTTAAAACCACTGTTAAGCCAGAAGACCGGCTTTAAAACAACGCTTTAGCATTTATTTAACTTTATTTCATGCTTTCGTCAATAGCAATAGACCTTCAGAAATGAATTACACAAAAATACATGAGCTTAAATACTTGAAATAAAATCATCTGACCCAATCACATTAAAAATACAATTAAAAACACATCCAATGTTAATTGCCACTCTAGTTAACCCTTTAGCATCTCAACTCTTTAGCCAACCTACGGTCCTTCAGAAAACATTTAATGTTTATGATTTCATTTAAACCTGGTGGTTTCTCTGCCTCTAATCTTATTTGCCATTCAGTTTCTCTTTGCTCCACCTGATTTTTATAATTTTCTTACCTTAAAACATAAGGTAGACATTATACCACTGTTAAGAGAAACTTCTTATAATTACTGCAACTAACAGTATGTTTAGATAGTGCATTATTTTCATTCTTTGTTTTAATATCAGAAAGATGTTCCTTTATCCTGGTGTCCAACTTCCTAAAGCTTATTCCTATACAATAACGTGGACAACTTAAACACAAATCTATGTATACTATCCCTTTAGTCTGGCAAGTTGATCTTCCAGGTATTTCTATAGTGTACTGTAAATGTTCTAACATCACGTACGGCCCTTCTTATACAAGCCTACAAGCAGCACAACGATTGCACTTACATGTACCTTTACTTCTGTTAGTATGTAGAGCCCCAGTTTAGTGTGGTCATGTTGTAACATTTGTTTAATGTTACTGTTATTTTTATAAACAAAGAAAGGCTTTTTACCTAGGATGTCAACTAGGTCTCTATTCTCTTCTATGATCTTCCAATTATTAGATATAATATTTCTGATGTCTGTACAATCTACAGACACTGTAAAAAAAATAAAAAATCGCTGCTCCATAAGAAAAAAAATACACAAAATAAAGGGTGGGGATTTGCCCCCCACACCCCCTGATGTGGGGGGGGATGTGCCCCACAACCCCACCCTACTTAACTATACCAACTCCAAGATCGCACCACAGTGAAGTAAATGGCAAAGTCCTGAAAACGGCCCAGTAAAATCCCCCCCCCCCCCCCCAAGGGGAAAAAAAAAATCACTGTTCTGTGTTTTCGGGATTTCGTGGTTTCGATTTAAAACGCCGATATAACAGCGTTCACTATTTTAAGCATTCGCTGATATAATATGGAACCTTACAATCAATTATATTAAGACAAATCAGGAAGAAAATTAAACAATATAACTTTGAAATAGTCTGTTGGTGCTTTTAAAAGTACACCACTAGTTTCTAGTATATAATTTTCCCTTTCAAAAATACATAATCACTATTAATAAAAAAACTGTATGAATTTGTATTATAAATTAAACTATAAATAATTGATTTTAAAATCTAAAAACATTTGCTAAAACATCATTTCCGCCCTGTGTTTTAATACACAGTTCAGTGACAATTTATCATTTAACCCATTTTTTGGTAGAATTTAATATGACTTGCACTGCAATGGTCAAACAATTTAACTAGAAACTTGCTAAGTAAGTCCACTTACTGAATGTCTTTGGAATGTAGGAGGAAACTGGAGTACCAGAGGAAACTCACATGAACATGAGGAGGACATGCAGACTCTACACAGAAGGCATCCCAGCCAAGAATTGAATCAGGGATCCTCTTGCTGTGCAGCAACAACTCTAATCTCTGTGCCACACAATATTTATCATATCAGCTGTGACCTCAACTAATCCTGCTGCTTTCCCTGACTTCATTTTCCTTAGAGCTATTCTTACTTCTTCCATGGTGGGCTCCTGCTCTTCTCTCACTGTAGGCTGTGTACGGGTAAGTACAGCTTCTGTATAGTCTTCTTCAGTATAAGCTGCTCAAAGTACTCATTCCATCTCCCTTTGATGTCCTGTGTACTGGTGAGCAGGTTGTGTTGTCATCCCTTATGAAGGGTGTCTGTCCACTTTATTTTTCTGTTTTTGCCTTGCAACCCGACATACTTTCTTTGTGCCATCGACTGAGTCACCTTCCAGAAGAGTGCCTCTGTCTTCTTCTTTGCTATTGCAACTCCTTTTTTAGCCTTCTTGTTAGCCATCCAGTTTTCCTTCCTTGTCTTGTCTTTTTCTTTCTTCCATTTACCCCTGCACTCATAGCCAGCTTTAGACACAGGCCAACTAGGCGGCCACCTAGGGCGCCATTCTAGCAGGGGAGCCTTTCCATTATTTATTTGGTGTAGGTAGACCAGGATGGAGGCACCGGGTGGTGTGTGGGGGCCGTGAAAACCTTTTGCCTTGGGCACCAGCTGACCTAAAGCTGGTCCTGCCTGCACTCTCTATTGATGACTTCCTGGACTTGTGCATTCTTCCACCAGCTTTCATTATCCACCTTATTTCCCTACCTGGCTCAGCAACATGTATGTTCTGTAGTCCTCACACGTGCTGTTTTGAGGTGCTTCCCGTCCTTTTCATCTCCACTTATTTATTCTTCTTCTTGAGGTGCTGTAGCCCTAAGCAATTCCTAGAGCTGTTGTGATTTCTCTCCAGTCATCATCTAGGTCTTCAGCCTGCTCTCTGTTGACCTTGGAAGCCTTCTTTGACCAGTGCTTGCAACTGATTGCGACAACCAGTGTTTTTTTTACTGTTGGCTGACTGTTTCACCGGGGATGCATTTACAGTCACTGATTGTACCCCATTGTCCTTTCCTTAGTAGAAGGAAGTCCACCCAAGAGCTACCTTAGCCACTCTTGTATGCAATCTTATGACAGTATCACTTTTTGAACCATGTGTTGGCTACTATCAAGCCATTTGCCAGACAGAAGTCGAGAGTGGCCTCTCCATCTGTATTCCTATTGCCCCAACAATGTGGACCCAGGCAGTCCTCGTATCCTATTCTGTCTATCCTGATATGTGCCTTCCGGTCAGCCATTATCAACACCAGTTCCTGCTGTCCTGCTTTATAAAGCATGTCATTGTAATGAATGTGTTTCCTCTCATGCCAGCCTCTGTTTCTCAGCTTTCCACTTGGGCAGCTGTTATTTGTGGTTCCCCTGATTTTCATTGAAATTATTTTTTTACATCTGTTCCAAGCAGGGCCAGCCTTAGCTGAAATGGCGCCCTAGGCGAAGTAGTGCTCCGGCGCCCCCTTATGCCCTACCCACAACATACTCACAAAACAACCCTATTTGAGCCACACCCACAGGTAGGTCACTCCAAGAAAGCCACTCCAGTAATTTCCTTAAATCATTTAAATGCATAAGAAAAAGATACCTTGTAATGTAGTTAAACTGCAACTACCTTTGTGTACTTATTTCCTACTTTAAATACCAGAACTGGATCATAGTCAAATAGGGCTTTAGCAGGGTAATAGATTGCCCCACCCCCAGAGTAACCCCTGTTGCAGCAACCTCTACCCTCCAGCAGCAGCACCCACCCCAGCCATTCCAGTGTTCCATTACTTGGCTATTTCTCACCAGTTACCATACACACTGTTCAAATCTATCAGTGTGCGTAGTTTTCTTATTTACTTCCACAATGTTTACAAATATTTGTCTTTAGGCTTTTTCCCGGTAAGGGGTCGCCACAGCGGAACTCTGGTCGGCTAATGATTGGCAGTAGATTTTTACGAAACACTGAGGTGCCAGCTCGACACCCAACCTTCAACGAAGGCACGCCCATTTATGCACGCATGTCTTTGGAATGCTACCTAACCGTGGGGAGGATATGCAGACTCCACACAGAAAGCACTCCCAAGCCAAGCAGAGAATCGAATGGGAGAACTTCTTGCTGTGAGGTAACAATGCTACCGCCGTACCACCGCGGCATAACACAACTTTAACAGATATACTGAAACAAAATAACACAGACAGCCATTTGCTAAGCAAACAATACAGTCTCGCAATGAAGGCAGATTTAGCATGAGCTGTAAACTTCTCTGCCCTTGAAACTCATACTCATTAAAATAGCATGAAAACCCAGATTCATAGAAAATGCATCTGGCTAGTGGAGGATTAAGTTTACCTTTGGGCTGTTTTCATAACAGACTACTTGCACACATTTTTTAGGGCCATGCATACACGTATTTGTTTTTTAATTCATCTTCCTGACTGTATTAAATTGTATTCCTTGTATAATACAGCACCACTTGTTAGAATGGGTTTTAAATTTGTAGTTTTAAACATTCTTTTAATAAGCAATGAAACAAAATGTATAAACCAATTAACTAACCATTTCAGAAAATTTCAACCATAAAAGGCCAATCAAATCTGTAATTACAATCCACCAATATCACTTGATACAAACAATCTCTGCAGAAGTGAAACCATCTGAATAATTCTACATTAAAGAAATCTGTAACTAATGAAGAGGTTGCTATTGACAAACAACTTTACATTTTAATGTTTTATCTATAAATTCAGTGCCTGCTGCCTTTTTGCATCAGTTTGTCTGCTGTTGCTGCCGTCACTATATCCTTTTTCCTACCCACATCACCCTCATGCTACTTACCCTCTCTGTTTTTCTTATAAAAGGGCACCTGTCCCACAAGAAAATACATCTCCTCCCCTACTGCATATCACTCTTTCCTTCTCATTGTCCTTCTGTATGTTCCTCGGCTTACTCTTTCCCCACTTTCTACAGTCCTATTCACCCAATTCCTTACCATTTTTAATGCAAACATAGCACAGAGTTTGCTGTTTAGACATTGTTTGGGGTCTCAGCTATGTCTGGAATGGTATGACAATGTATGTATGGAACTGCACCATTGTGAATATGCTATTTCTGTACTAGCTTTTATTGGTTTCACAGACATGTAACAAAATATCAGAATGAGATAAGTTGCTTTGGTTGTCCTCTCTAGGATCAGGGGTTGCCCAGCAAATGCTGGGTTAGCTGTTGCCTAAAACCAGCCATGTGGTCTCCAATTATTTAAACATTCTTTTTTTCCTTCCTTACGAATCAACTTTATCACCCCCCTCACAAACCTTACTTTTGCCATTCATTTGTAACCCTTACAGATACAACTTTTTGAAATTTACTCATTTCTTTATAAAATTCATAATCAAGGCCATCTATACCAGGTGACAAACTGACATTAACGTATTTAATATCTTCAATCACTTCTACTCTAATATCCCTTATTAAATATTCATTCTCTGTTTCTGTAAATGTTCGCGTCCCCATTACTTTTTTTACAACTCAGTTATTACTATTTATATCTTTCTTTAATAAACTTGATCAAGTCTATTGCATTTCTTTGAAATTTACATGGTCAAAACCATAAGAGCAACTATTTAAAATGTTCAAAACCAGCTCTGGAAAACAAACAGCATTACAATAAGATCATGGTACAGTGGGACTTGGGGATTGTGCCTTTTCTCCTAAGTAGTGCTCTCTCAGACTTAGTACATATAATTAGCAGGGAATATTGGGTGTGCAAGGAGGGCTTGGTCCCCTACAAAAGCATTCACTGTTTCTGTAGTTGTTTTTCAACATTTAGTCTATTGCATGGCCCTGACCATGTGAATTTCAAAAATGTAAAGGCTCGACAAAGTGAAATAGACCCTTTTAATGAACTCTTTTTCTATTATTTTTGTTCTAAAATTGCTTATTCTTTTCATTTATAGTAATTTCAATTATCAAATATTCCTTTTTAGACATTTTTCCAAGAAAAGGACTAACTTGTTGCTTTCTACCTTGTACAAAATGTAGTGTCGAGTAAGCAAAATACCGACGTTCATCACACCGAGACCACAACGTTGCAAACTCACTACACTGAAACTTTATTACACCGACTCACACAAAGTTGAATAAGTAAGCCCAAAACATTGACAATTAAAACAATGAAAACCATATAGCAGACGTCACACCATAGATAGTGTCACCCGTGCTGTGCTCGCAAGTAAACCGCAAAACCTTGAAAATGAAACAACATGGAAACAATCCCCACTGTGTTGATACTCGAACTTCCAAAACATGTTAAAGTAGCCAGTCTGTGCAATAACAATCCCACATGTGAAACAGTAAAGACACAAAGAAAACAAGACTTCCCAAACACTAGTGCCAACATTCTATATCGTAATCCCATTACGACGACTGCAAACTGGGTGCTATAATAGAGTCTCCGGCCGACATGGAGATCCTCCAAAAGAGCCTAAATGAGACTGATGCATGGTGCCAAAGCCATGGTATCAAGCTAAATGCAAAAAAATGTGTAGTAATCCCCTTTGGAAAAAACAGAGTACCCACAAACTACAAAATAGGAGGTAATCCCCTGAAATCTGAAGAAGAAATAAGGGATCTAGGGACCCAAGTAGATAGTCAGCTTTCCTTTGATAACCATGTTGCCAAAGTGGTTAGAAAATCCTTCTATGTGACCCATCTGATCACGAAAGGGTTCACATCAAGATCTAAGGATGTAATGGTGCCCCATCTACTCTTCCCTCATCAGACCCATTATTGAGTACAATGCACCAATTGGAATGTACCTGGCTAGACTTCTCCAGCAGCTGGAGAGACCACAGAGGTACCTAACCAAGAGGATTACTGGCCTCAAACAGTTGCCCTATGCAGCACGATTGAAAAAGCTTAGACTGTTCTCTGTTGCATACCGCTTTCTCAGAGGCGATCTCTGTTTAATGTACAGAGCCATGTCCAACCCAGAATTGTTGAACATGCTCCATCTTAGCAAAACCAAATCTACTCGAGCTACACGCTCTAGGGATATAAACCTCAACACAACAATGAATAGAACATGCTGGAGGGATAGATTCCCTTCGCAAAGACTTTCCTTACTATGGAACAGGGTCCCGATCTACATAAGACACAGCCCCTCACTATCACTCTTCAAGAGGAACCTTGATGAGTGGATGGGTAACAGAAAGTTCACACCAGGGATCACACCAACAGCACTACTAGATAGGGGCCAAGGGTACTAGCTGCTAGTACAAGGGTCTAGGGAACTACTAAAGGGGTGGTGAATACCACACAACGTGGCTGGGCTAATATATGCCTTTGGGCAGATAGCCCAGTACCAACCTACGAACCTATTATCCCATAATACCTTTTTGCTGTTGTACAAAGATGACAGACCTAAAGCCTGTTGAATCTGAACGGCCACACGTGCATGCATGACCTTAACCCCTCTCTTCACTGATCTAACTTAAGTTCCGTGTGTGACAACAGTTTTATTTTACTTACTGAAGCCAGCCTCCTGGCCAACCTGAAGCTATAAGAGTGGGAGGGGGCTTCCCCCTTCCCTTCGCCCTATGGTTTTGTTATTTTGTGATCTTCTCAGCACCCTTCACTCAGAGACAGGGCGCCAAGAAGATTGCAAAATAACAAAAGTATAGTAATTAAAATAAATACATAAAATTCCGCCCTTTATGAGGCCGGCTGTACGGCGTCCTAGGCGGTCACCTAGTTCGCCTATGCCTAAGGCTGGCCGTGGTTCCAAGTGTGTTACAAGTCTATAAATAGGGCTCTTAAAAACTGTATACATAGGTTTATCATTTTCTGCAGATGTCAGTCTGCAGTGCAAAATGCAGTTGCTTGTAGTTTATTACATCAACTAAAACTCTGACGAATTATATAAACATAGTTGCATAATTTTCAGTTTGTGGTAAGAGAAGCCTGAGCCAATGGGTTTTGCATATTAATTATTCTATAATTGCTACAGTCATCCTTGGCTTTCTGTTAAGTGTTTATGATTTTGGACATGCTGGATTAAACAATGGGTGCCAGCAGAGGTGAAAATGATCATATCCAACTTGAAGTGCTAACTGCATTGGTTTCTGGCTTGGTATTGACTTTCTTTTCATTGAATGAGACATTTAAATGCTGAGTTGTTAAAAATGTCTTATGCATTTCAATGTATGTATTTATCTCAATGTGTTAACCAGTGTAATCTACTCATCCATTCATTACAAAGTATTAAAGTCAGATATTGTCTAGGCGCATCACGTGGACAGACAAGGCTTGGCTTAATTGTTCAATTGTTTTGGGGGTGGGTATGCTGTTTTATGAAATGTCTGTCGCTTTCTACAGTATTCTGCTTAGTTGTGGAACTCTGTCATAAGGGACAGTTGGGCAAGAGGTTAGTACAGCATTTCTTATTAAATTAAATCCATTTTATATTTTAAGAATTTTACTATTTCTGGTTGGTGACAGTGTGTTAAGTGACTGTCAGTATTAGGAGACTTGAATTTTGAATTAAGTTTTACACATAATGGCGATAATCTGCTGGTAAAGCTGTTCTGTAGAGTCGGTGCAAGCCATCTGGAAAAGCAGTAAGCATTGCAGGAGATGGCTGCTCGAAGAATTAATGGGACTTGTTTAGGATACACACTGACATTACAAGTGAGTGAACATTTCTATATTTGGTACATTCAGATTTTAACTGTGCGTTACTGATGATATCTCATGTTTAGTTTCATTACTGGAGAAATTTCAATGAGCAGTATGTGTCTGATGTACTTCTTGTTTGCATGTTGCACGGTTTATATAGTGTAAAGCTTTATATTATAGGCTTAATGCTTTACAGGTTGCTAGTTTTCCTGCACTATGAGTGTGCAGTAATTTCACTGTGTTTGTGTTAATGGAGGTGTGTTATCTCCACTGCTAACTGGCTATTTTTTCACTGATTGCTTGGTAGTATGGTTTTCTAGGAGGTTTATCATGTTCTTTTTGTTTTGCTCTGCAGGACTTTAGCCCTACTAAGAAGATGCAGTCATTTTTGAAGGTGTTAGTATGGCTTATTAGTTATGTATTTTTATACAATATTTATTGTGTTTTCCTTTTGTGGATAGTGACAATAAGTTCAGAATTAATTTTGCTGAGGGATTGTGAAACCAGAGTTGTCACTTTACCTCCTTGTGATGTATGTGAAAGTGATTATGACCATGTTTTATTGCTCAGATACTGGGTAGGTATTCCTGCTGGCTCAAAGGAAACAATGGTGCACTTCACACAAGAACATGGATGGCTCCAGTGAAACATTCTGGTACATGCTTACAAGCCTACTGAAGGATGCTACAGGTTAGTTGTACGTTTTTATGTACGAGGTTATTTAAATGTTCTTTCATTATTTATGTCAAATCTTGAATTTGGAAAATATGTTGTAGGAAGAAATAATTATGACTGATGCATTCAGTGCATTGTTGTGCCATGTTTGGTGCATAACTAGTATATTCATAGGTTTATACTAGACTAATGACCACCAGAGTCTTTACAAGTTCAAAATCAGGTATAACTATTACCCTAACTCACTTTGGTTGGAGAACAACCAGAATTTGAACATTGATTTCCTAAAGACCAAGTGTGAAACTGTAATGTTTGACATTACAGACTGTAATCTTCAGTCATTTACCAAAAAATCAAACCATTTTATAAGGAGAAGGGTAATAACATGAGGCAAAATTGGGGAGAGTTGAGCAGTATGAAGTAATTAATGACAAGTAATATTGCTTTTGATTTTTTCAGTCTGGTGATTTTTCTTGTGTGAGTGGCCAGATATTTCTACAGATTTCATTATCTGGGTGTAATTTTTTTCTTGGTTTTCGGTTGGATAGCTGTTGCAATCACAAGTTGTATATTATACTATAATATATTAGTGGGGTGTAGGCAGGGAAAACATTTGTAAGGTCAAGGTCAAACATGATATTCGTTAACTGATTTCTGACGACCAGGAAAGTCTAACTGGGTAGTTGTCCATTTTTATCTAGATGAAGTTAGGAAGTGAGTGAAAAGGGCAAGTCAGGAAGTGTAAGGTATGATTAGGAGGATCTATATTATAGTCTCGAATCTGACATTGTCGACACAAGAATATCAAATACTCAATCTCGAGTGTGTACAAAAACAAAAAAGAAAAAAGTAGCCTAAGGGGTTTAAGAAGGGGGCAAGCCCCCTGCACCCCCCCCCCCCCACTGCTTAAATATACCAACTCTGAGACCGTACTACATTGCAGTAAACAGAAACCTCTCCTTACGGAGAATTCCGTTTACACTCTCGATATTCTGAGTGTTCGATATTCTCGTGTCGACACTGTTGGCATTCGAGAATATAATAAAGAATCTTTTAGGAAGTTGTTCATATTCAGAATATCATTATCCTGAGACTGGGCAAAAACTGAGACAGATTTTGGCTAAGTACTTCTGAATGGTTTTGAAGGACTGGGGGGAGGGTATTGATCCGATGGATATAGATAAGGCATCCCAAGCCTTAGCAACTTGGTATAAATATAGATCATGGCCTGCAAATTTGATAGGGCTGTGGACAGAAATGGTTTTCCTCACAGAATCATAGTGATGGAGTACATACATAGTTGTGTAGAATGGTGTTTAGCACTGGAGAAGCTAGTGGTTGCTGGCTAATGTTGTAGGTGTGAAGAAGCTCTGTATACGTTATTTGATGGGTTTAGCTCTAACCAATTTAAGCTTTCAGTGTTATACAGTACTGGATTTTGAAAGGGGGATTTAATAATAATTTAGCTACCTTATTATAGCATTGCGGTGCTGGTGCTGCGGTAGCGTTGTCGCCTCATAGCAAGATGTTGTCCCGTTCGATTCTCAGCTAGAGCGTCTTCTACGTGCAGGCATACGTGAATGGGGCGTGCCTTCATTGAAGGTTGTGCGTCAGGGCTGCTAACCCGGTACGTAAAAATCCACTACCAATCATTAGCGGCCTGGAGTTCCGCTGTAGCGACCCCTAACCGGGAAAAGCCGAAAGACACAAACAAATTATAGCATTGCTCAAATTTTGCTTTTTATGCTGACTGGAAGTTAGTCAGAATGGGTGTTCCATAAACTAGTGAGGGGAGGTGTTAATTAGTGGAGTGTGTAGCTGTACTTGTGTTGGTGAGAGTTTTTGGATCTCTAAAGCTTTGCAAGTTTTTGGTGATGTTTTGTTAAGCATTTTTGTATGTGCATCTGAAATCTAAGATTTTAAGTTCGTAGGTAAGGTAAGTACTAGGCTACCTGCTCCTGCATACCATATTATCTAGCTAATTTCCATTTTTGTGCGTTTGAAATACTCTTATCTCATTTGGTTATAGATTGGCCTTGCGTGTCCCATGGTTAATAATTACATATTACCCCTAATGAGAATGACTGGGATCATACCATAGGTAATTTGAGTGGGGCCATGACTAGGATAAAGCATTTAGTAGCTGCATCTGTCCATCAGTAGTGTATGGGGCAGTGTTTACACCTAATCTCTTGAGTTGGTCAACCAGCACGTGAGTGGTGTATTGTGTCAAATACCTTGGCCAGGTAAAGGTAGGCAGTGTGAAACATTTTGCCCTCATCCATTGTTTTGGTGACCTTCTCGAAGAAGTCCACCAGGTTGAACAAGCAAGAGCAGCATTTGACGAATCCCGCCTGGGTTAGATCTAGTGTCTGGAGGTTTCCTGCGTCATTACTGATCATTTCCATGACAATTCTTTCCATTGATTTGCATATGACACTAGTGAGATTATGGGGCTATAGTCTCCAGGGTCTGTAGATGGCCCACCTTTAGACAGAGGGATGACTACTGCTGTTCATCATTCATTAGGCATGAAGCCTGTTTGGCGGCTACAGTTTAAATAGCAATATGGAGGGCCTGATAGATCATGTTTCATATGCCTGGGTCCATCAATGCAGTGTTCTTGGTCTTACAGCGGACATTGAAAACCTGTTCGTAGTGATAGCAGGGTGGTTATATTTGATATTTTTTAGAATGAGAATGAGAATGAGAAGAAAAGACCAAAATTATAGCTGAATTTGTTTGCTAATATTTTTTTTATATCTTCTGTCTCAGTATATGTGGCTTCATTAACAATGAGCTCTGCACACATTTGTGTATTGTCTTTCAGGTTACAGATATAGCTACAGTGTGTATTGTGGTTGCCCTAGGCCTGGGAGGCCACATTTACCTCAAATTTGGCATTGGTAGACATTTTTACACCGAGTAGTTTGTTTAATTTGAGAGTGCTTTTATCCTGCTGGGTGGTACATCTCTTGATTTTTGCCATGATCTTCTTTCTTTTGTTATAGAGCATACCAATGTTGCGATTCCACCACAGTGGCTTTTTTTTTTTGGTTACTTCTGTACTTATTCCTGGTGGGTACAGCTTCCTCTATGCAGCTATTAGCATACTTGTATAAAGTTTCTGTGAACAGTTGTCCAGAGGCAGCAGAATTCTCAGGGTTTGTGGGGGCTTGAAATGTTGTCACATTTTCAGGTAATAGCATGTATGGGCCTGTGAGCCTTGAAGAAGTGCCTGAAGATTCTAGGATTAGTTTGGGGTTCTGGGTTTTATTTTTACTTCAAAGAAGACCCTTTTGTGGTCTGACCTTTCCACAGAGGACATTACACTAAGTGATTTCCAGCAGTCTCCCATATTAATGAGGGCAAGATCCAGTGTGTTTGTGCCCTTGGTCGGCGTAATCATAGGAGATCATAAGAGATTAGTAGGCTATTGACCCGGAGGTCATTTTTAACCTAGCCATTTCAACCCAGTGTAATACAGAAGAGGTACTACTCAAGACCCAAGATTTCATTTAGTGATGACTACCCATGTCCAGGAGGGCTGTGGGTGCTATCCCTGCTAAGAATTTATGGTGCCCCATCCACTCATCCAGGTTAAGCTTGGACAGAGTCATAGAGGTGCTCTGTTTCACATGAATTCATAGCCTGTTCCAAAGACGTGGCAATCACTGGGAGATAAATCTGTCCCTCCAGCATGTCCTAATTAAGTTGCAGGCCATTTTTAAGTCCCAGGAACATGTAGCCCTAGACCTATTTGATTTACGAATATGCAGTAAGTTCATTAGGTTTAGGTCCTGGGTTGCTCTATAGGCTAGGCATAAGTCTCCCCTAAGAAGTCCCTGAGTACTGGGTCAAGCCTTAGGGGTGTATTGCCAATATGAGTTACTTGGGGTAAATTACTACCCAAAGGAAACTATTATGCATTTCTTGGCATTTAGTTTTAGTCCTTGGCTCTAGCACCAGTTGTTTGTATGTGTCAGGCCTTCATGGAGAACATTTGTGTCACTGGGCAATTGCAGCGATAAATCCTAATTTGCAATCAACCGCAAATTTAGTCAGGCTGAGGGCACTACCATAGGCCTTGACCTCAGAGAAGTCAGCACTCAAAAGGAGTCATCTCGGGTCCAATCCATGAGGGACTCCATTTCTGACTAGCCTCTTTGTAGAGGTGGACTCCACAGTTCTAACTTCATGTGTCTTGTCTGTGAGCCAGCCTGCTATCCACAGGGTGACATAAGGGTTTGTACCAAACTTCTTAAGCTTGTCAATAATGCACGAGTGTGGATTTATGCTAAATGCCTTGTGCATGTCAAGGTGCAGTGTGAACCATGTTGCTCTCATCCATTGCTTTGGTAACCTTCTCAAAGAAGTCCACAAGGTTGAGTAGGCATGACCTTCCCATGATGAAACCAGACTCTGTTGGGTCCAGTGTCTGGAGGTTTACAATGTCATTATTGATCATTTCCATGACAATTCTTCACATGGTTTTACATGTACAACTAGTGAGGTATATGGGTCTGTAGTTACCAATATATGTAGATGGCCTACCTTTGTGCAGAAGGATGACTGTTGCTGTTCTCTACTCATGACGTATGAAGCCTGTTTAGAGGCTACAGTAAAACAGCAATTCCAGAGGACCTGATAGATCATGATTCGTACTATTTAGAAGGCCTCCTGTGACAGTGTTTTTGGTCTTAAAGTGCATTAAAGAACTTTTCCCTACTGACAGTGTGTACATGGCGGGGGGGGGGGGGGTATATTCGATTGCATTTCCTAAGGGAAGATTGATGGGGGAGAGTGGAGTAATGTTGGAGCTGAATTTGTCAGTCGGATTGCTGCATCTTCTGGCTCAGTACAGGTGGCTCCATTTACAATGAGCTCTGCAAACAATTGTGTACTGCCTTTTGAGGTTGCAGACATTGCTAAAGAATGCTTTGTTGTTATCCTTGGCCTGGGAGGTGGCCAAATTTATCTCAAATTTGGCTTTGGTAGATTTGCCCTCTGAGATGTCTGTTTAGTTAGATGAGAATGCATTTATCCTGCTGGGTGCTGCAACTCCTAATTTTTGCCATGATTTTCTTCCTTCTGTTATACAGCCTATTAACGATGATATGATTCTACCAGGCTGGCTTGTTTTTTTTTAGTTAGTTTTGTATTCTTCCCAGTTTTTACAGCTACATAGGTGGTAGTATTCTCATGGTTTATGGGGACTTGAAAATTTGCCAAGTTATCAAATAATAGTAGGAAGTTAGTCTTAGAGTATTCCCTGAATATTATAGGTTTAGTTGGGATTACATGCTTTATTTTTACTTCAAAGGAGACCTTCTTGTGGCTGACATTATCAAAGAAGGCATTACACTAGGGGGTGTGCAGCACTTGTCCATATTAGTAAAGACCAGATCCAGTATGGTTGCATCCCTGGATGGTGTACTGACAATCTGGTCCAGGGAGTTTGTGTTTACAAAATTCAGTAATCTGTGTACCTGTACATATGGTGTCATATACGATTCCCATTTAATAGTGAGGTAATTACAGTAGCCCATAAATATGGCATTGGGTTGGATGTTGAGTGTTTCCAATAAGTTTAAGTACATGGTATAGGTTTCCTGGGTCACAGAGGGTGAGCTTTAGCTTGCAAGGAAGTGGTATTGGATTTTTCCTATGGTGATTTGACTGTGGAGAAACTCGAGTGAATTGTCCTGTTTGACCAGCCTTGAAGTACATTTATTTTTGATGTAAATCGAGACCCATCCACCTTTAGCCCATGTCTATGTAGTAGTTCCTTCCATGCTGGCAAATATTGTACCCTTTAGAATGACACCAGAAACTAAGCCATTTATTGAAGTCAGTCATCTTTTGTTCATATTGTGGCATCATAAATGAAGGTAAAATGTTGCTCTGTGCTAGGCTCATACTTGCCTGGTTAACATATTCTGAGAGCTCCACGACGTCTCTCTTCATATAGTTTAGAGATGTACTTCTCAGGTCATTTACACCCACATGGACCATGACTGAGTCATACTTGTGGTCCATTGACCGGAGTGAATGGTTAATGTGGTGGATCCTAGCCCCTGATAAGCAAGTGACACTGATTTTCTCCTTATTCAGCTTGGTGAAAGGGACAGCAGTGTCTCACAATCGAGTCTCCAATAACTAGAATGTTGCTATCTGTGATGGCTTTACTTACAGGCTTAGAAATAGAGGCTCCATGAGATATGGCTGTATGTGTTTGCAGATGTTTTAAAAGACTGCACTCAGTTGCTGAAGAAGTTTGTGTATTTTGCCTAGGAGGCCTTTGGGGTTCAGGAAGGTTACTTCATGTATGAGTACATATATATCTATTTCAGAATCTCATTTATTGTATGTTATACGGGATTCACTTTACAAGCTCGAAATTCTGAAATCTCAAATTACAGAATCTCGAGCCCATAAAATAGAAAATCCAAATACCTGAAACCACACATTCACGAAACCCTAAATGCAGAAACCGCAAAACCGTGAAATTAAAAATCCCAACACTTTCAAACACCATTACAACACACACGCAAACAACTAAACAAGCACAGACACCTACCCTTATTATATGCAGGGGGCAAGCCACCCTGCACCGGCTGCGCCCCCCACACCCCACCCTAGTTAAATATTCTAACTCCAAGGTCGGACTACATACACACACACACACACCACCACACAAACTACATTCCTCTCGCACGCACACACATCACTGTAGCAACACATACTACAGCCCCTACACAACACCCTTAAACACTTACCTAAATCCATGAACACATCGCAACACCAGAACTGCTAATTCAAAATCTCCTGCATTTGAGATTTTGAATTTCGAGTTTCTGTGGATGCGATCTTCCGATCCTTCCACTTCATGAACTCGTGATATTGAAATTCGAGATTTCAGTATTGCTTATAAAGTGTTCCCATTAAACGGTATGTATATCATATATGTATTGTATATACATATATTGTGTTTGCGTATATATATATATATATATATATATATATATATATATATATATATAATTATTTATTTGATATTTGTTGAACAGGTTAGTCCAACTGGGCAGATGGCCTTTTTCAGCAGACACCCAAGGAGAAAAGCTCAAAAAAACCTCACAAAAAGAGAGTAATGTGTGTATCGGAGTGTCTGTATGTGTGTGTGTTTATATGTGTTTGTGTGTATTTGTAGATATTGGCATGTGCCTGTGTCTATGCAAACATATATCAATATATGTCTGTGTGTCTGGGTGTATCTATATTCGTATATGTGTGTTATGTGCAGATATATATAGATATGCGGGTGTATCTTATGTTCGTATATGTATGTGTGTATACAGGTCTCTGTATATATATTTGTGTGTGTATATATTTTATCTAATGTGTACATATACATATATAGATACATATGTGTGTGCGCGCGTGTATGTATATATCTAGATATATTTGTGGGTATGTGTGTACCTGGTTTTATATATATATATATATATATATATATATATATATATATATATATATATAAATTATTTCCCTGGGAAAGAAATCAGTAGCACAAACACACTTTCAAACATTACAATGTGGGTGGCTTCTATACCCCCCACCCTCCAACTAAATATACCAACTACGAGATTGCACTACAGTGGGGAAAGGGGCAAATACACGGGGAAGGCCAAGCGATTTCTTTCCTAAGGAAAGAAATTGTTTTGAGCGGTCGCTCTTTGTGTCGACGAAGAGGGGTTTGATTAAACGCCTCTTCGCTATTCTGATATAGACCCATATATATAATCTATATATACCAAAAAATCTATGTGGCAGGACACAGCAGAACACAGCAAGCAATGACGTTTTAAAATTACGAATACTTTAATAAAAAATAATAAAAGGTAAGCACTTTCAAAAATATAATTTGCTTCATCAGACCTTAAAAATAATGGCATACATCACTTCCTTTTATACCATTAACATTCAAATAGACCAATTAGAGCCCACTATAACAATTAAAAAGACAGAAATAATAAAAATACAACAGTAAAAAACACAACATAACAATAAAAATAAATCATTTCCTCAACTTCCTATCTCTCAGTCTAGCAGTGATGGCTGTATGGTTATTGAGTCCTTTAACTAAATGAAACCTCAATTTAATAATCCATCTAAGTTCCCTATTATTGGTAGCATTAGAGATGTCACCTAATCTACTGCTTTCAGGTACTAATTCTACTACACTAAATTTGAACTGGTGTATAGGTCCTCGCTCTAAGATGCGTTTTGCTATAGCACATTAAGTATGCCCTTTTTTCAAACAATATATGTGGTCCCTAATACACTCCCTTAGGCGTCTGTTAGTTTCCCCAATGTAGAATGAGAAAAAAAAAAACACGCTGGCAGTGAAAATGGAAAGAAGTTTAATCCACAGATATTCCAAATACTCCAAAAGCTGAAAAGCCAGTAACAGGTATCAACCACAAGTAAGCGCATTCATCTCCTCACAAAACGGAGACTTCTTCAGACTAATGGTTGAATGCAAGTACTGCATATATATATACAATTTCATAAAAAAAAACAAGGCATTCAATTGAAACATTTAAAAGAACATTTCACCATAATTCTAATGCTTAAGTCCCTTTCTTTTTAAATATGTTACAAATTCCTCTCTACTATTTAAGCCTGGGGGAAAGCATGCATTTAATCCAACTTGCCAGCAATACTCAAGCCACCCCAATTCTTCTTCAACATTTATCTTTTTATGATCTTTAAAATTAAACCTTTTAATCACCTTTATTAATAGCGTA